>NC_092175.1:7117121-7207121 GCF_045791955.1 Oncorhynchus clarkii lewisi
CAACTGAATCAAACAGGCCTGAGGCTGAGCCACGCTACGGGCTGCCACTCACACAGAGACAGCACCCTCACGGATAATGCTACCAGTAACAATAACCACACTGCATACACAACCTATGGTAGCCTGACACCATCACTATCACACGGCGACAGGGACACGTCAAAGGGTGTGAGTGTGACAACTTTTGGATGCCGAATGAACAGTGACCGTAATACCAGTGCACTCCATTGTAGGAGAGCGCACTTTATGTAAAGCACATAGGTCTGATGGAAATTCACACACAGTAATGCTGTTAAAGAATACGCAGCCCACTAACTCTGACATACTAAGCCAGTAGGTCCCAATCACAAGAGTTCAAAAACACAACAGTTAGGCTTAGCCGCTCCCACTCGAAACGTACAACTATTACTTCCCGTTGCAAACATATTTTTCACGTTCAGCACACAAAAGTAACCGTTGATCTTAAAGTTGAAATGCAACACTGTTTCGCACACAAGTTATTTTCAAAGAGATAGCTAAACACTGCAAGCGAGCTGCAATAGAAAACACAGTTCCACTCATCAGATGAGAGGCAGCTATAACTCTGAGGTGGACGGGGACGTCTTGCTCGTTCAACTTCCGAATCCAGTTCAACATCCACTCGAGGGCTCCCCCTGGTGGGGCTGTCCAGGTGTGCTATACAGTTCATCTTGGAGCCCTTGAAGTCAAACGAGCTGGACTGTGTCAGACATGGATGCCGGATGTTGAACAGGATGCCAGGGCGTCTCCGTCAGGGATAGTCACTGCTCAACTGGAATGCGGAAGTGTAACCAGATCTGGAGGTATTTTGTAGTGATTATTATTTTGCCTGTACATTTCATAATAACTGCTTTTTTTCTAACAGGCTTCTATGTTATTTTGGACATTGTTTAAGACATTTGTTAAGATTAAACGTGTCTGTTATGGTTGCAAACACAATTATTTTGGGTGTAGCAGTCAGGCTAGCTAGCATGCCAGATAACTATCATAAAGGGTGTGGTTAGCTAGCTGACTCAGCTTGCTAGTGTCGTCAGCCAGATTAGCATCTGAATTCAAATGATTTTGAGTGTAATAGAGTGGTGAGGAGGAGGACTAGGAGCTCCGCAGACCTTTCGTGTCCGTAAGTCATTTAGCCATTCATTGTAGCCATTGCACTCTGTAAATGTGCTGTTTTCTCAAGTTTTCTCATTACTCATTACATTAATAAAGTCCAATTGAATCAACCAATACGACAATCAGTTTAAAAAAGGTAAAAGTCCAGGTCGCAGATAATGGACCTCATCAGATATGTATGTAGCTGTACGCATATTAACTAATATACGTGTTTTTTTGTTGTTGTTATACATGGGTTTTAACTTAAAACACAAAGACTGCCAGAAAGCCCCGAAAGCAAGATTGTAATTTTCTATGAATCACATGATGGATGAACATATTGCCTGCAGCCAACTGTACATGGTAAGCTGGTGGCACTTCACGGCTGTTAGGATTTTTTCTACAATATTCACAATTTATTGACAGAATTACAATCTGTATAGAATACAAATCTAATTGAATCAAACATATATCAAAACATATTTGAGTGAACTTTAGCAAGCCAGCAAAAGATGAAACCAAACGTGAATTCTCTCCTCCCACTCTTTCTGGTTTTAGCTTGCGGCTATCACTGTCTAACTGGCTAGGTTTGGGATATTTACTAGCCCATACCAGTGGCAAACTCAGCTATGTTATCAACATATGGCAGTACACAAACAAAATCCATTTCACTTATTTTGTCAGCTAGAAAAGAAATAGCCACAAATGTATTCAAAAATGGAGGAAGAAGATAGCTAGCTACAGCAACGTTATCTGCTGCCTCTTTAACAATGAGCAACTGTAACCAAATTGCTCCTAAGATAGAAAATGTACTTTCTCATGGAGCAAAATCCACAATACGCCCCTTCCAAAAAGGTATGGCTCTGGGGTTTCTCCTAAATGGGGAAAGGGGGAATACTTAGTCAGTTGTCTAACTGAATGTATTCAACTGAAATGTGACTTCCGCATCAGAGAGTTGCAGAGGGCTGCCTTAATTGACATCCACGGTGCCCAGGGAACAGTGGGTTAACTGCCTTGCTCAGGGGCAGAATGACAGATTTTTACCATGTCAGCTCAGTGATTCAATCCAGAAACCATATGGTTACTGGTCCAATGCTCTAACCACTAGGCTACCTGCCACCCGATCCATGATTGGATACATGGTCGAAGTGTCGCATTTCAGTTTAAAACTCCCTCAGAGCCACAGAAAGACTGAATTATCGCAACCCCGGAGCCCCACAAACACCTTGAAAATGACTCTTTCCCATAGACTTGTACTGTCTATGACAGCGTCAGCAGTTAGCTACCAACCGCTGGCAGACGGTTAAAGGGTGGCTAAATTATTACTTACAATGACTGCCTACCCCGGACGAAGCTGGGCCAATTGTGAGCCGCCGAACAGGACTCCCAATCACAGCCAGATGTGATTCAGCCTGGTTTGGAACCAGGGACTATAGTGACGCCTCTTACACTGAGATGTAGTGCCTTAGACCACTGTGCCACTCAGGAAGCCATATAATGCTCAGTCTCTGCTGGTGCTGCTGGCTGTTTGAGATGCATTGTGGGATTGTTTCTGACGTTAGAGCTGATTTGGAGAAAACGTTTAGAACAGCATTACAATATTATTACAATCCATTTAAAAGTTTGTAGTTTGGGAATGTTTTCTTGGGTTGCTCTAAGTTTTTAAAAATGTTTGTATGGACCTCGCTTTGTGCATGGGGGCATTGTCATGCTGAAACCGGAAAGGGCCTTCCCCAAACTGTTTCTACAAAGTTGGAAGAACAGAATTGTCTTGAATGTCATTGTATGCCGTAACGTTAGGATTTCCACTGGAACTAAGGGGCCTAGCCTGAACCATGGAAAACAGCCCCAGACCATTAGTCCTCCTCCAACAAACTTTACAGTTGGAACTATGTATTGGGGCAGGCAGCGTTCTCCTGGCATCTGCCAAACCCAGATTTGTCTGTCAGACTGCCAGATGGTGAAGCATGGTTAATCACTCCAGAGAACGTGTTTCCACTGCTCCAAGGTCCAATGGCAGAAAGCTTTACATCACTCCAGCCGACGCTTGGCATTGTGCATGGTGATCTTAGGCTTGTGTGAGGCTGCTCGGCCATGGAAACCCAATTCATGAAGCTCCCGATGAACAGTTCTTGTGGTGACGTCACTTCCAGTGGCAGTTTGGAACTCGGTAGTGAGTGTTACAACCGAGGACAGATGACTTTAGGCCATGGGTGTCAAACTCTGGCCCGTGGGCCAAATTTGGCCCGCGGGGTAATTATATTTGGCCCGCGAGACAATACCAAATTACTACTAGAGCTGGCCCGCCGGTATTATACAACGCATTCACCACTAATACTACGAATCCCATAATGCTCTGCTGTTTTCGCGCGCCAATCAGGACAGGACCCAGAAACGCTCTCTCCTCTGTGACAGTAGTCATAGCAACATAGACGCTACAACTGTCAGCGAGCTAACCCTTCCCAAAAATGGCGAAAAGAAAGGCAGAAAACAGGAGCTTTCTGGACAAGTGGGAGGCAGAATATCTGTTTACATATGTAAAAGACAAACCTGTTTGTCTTGTTTGTGGAGTCAACGTGGCTGTAAGTAAGAAGTACAACATTAGACGACACTATGAAACGAAACACTATGACAAATACAAGGACCTGGACATGACTCAAAGGAGCCAGAAAGTAGAGGAGATGAAAATAAGTTTGGTTTCACAACAGAATATGTTTAAAAAAGCCACATCACAAAGCGAGGCTGCTGTAAAGGCTAGTTATATAGTGGCAGCAGAGATCGCAAAATCAGCCCGGCCCTTTAATGAGGGAGAGTTCATGAAAAAGTGCATGATGAAGGTTTGTGACCTCGTATGCCCAGAGAAAAAACAAGCATTTTCAAACGTGAGCCTGAGCAGGAACACAGTAGCTGATCGCACATGTGATCTTGCCACCAATCTGTATGACCAGCTGATGGAAAAGGGAAAAGATTTTGTTGCGTTCTCCCTCGCTGTGGATGAGAGCTGCGACGCATCTGATACTGCTCAGCTGTCAGTCTTCATCCGTGGAGTGGACTCAAATCTGTGTGTTACGGAGGAGCTATTAGGATTCAAATCAATGCATGGCACAACCACAGGAAAGGAAATCTTTGAGGAGATTTCCAAATGTGTAACTGAAATAAAGCTGCCGTGGGATAAACTCGTTGGATTAACGACAGATGGTGCGCCAGCGATGTGCGGTAAAAAGAGTGGACTGGTGGGCATGGTTCGGGAGAAGATGCGGGAAGAGAACTGTGCAGGTGAGCTAACTGTTTACCACTGCATCATACATCAGGAAGCACTGTGTGCCAAAGCCCTAAAGATGGAACATGTTATGACCACAGTAACACAGGTAGTTAACTTTATAAGAGCCAAAGGTCTAAATCACCGCCAGTTTAAATCTTTTCTGGAGGAGTGTGGTTCGGAATACGCAGACGTGCCGTATCACACAGAGGTGAGATGGCTAAGCAGAGGAAAAGTACTGAACAGATGTTTCGAGCTGCGTGAGGAAATATGTCAATTCCTGGAAACCAAAGGGAAGGATACAGCAGAGCTCCGGGAGCAAAAGTTCCTGTGTGAGCTGGCCTTTCTCTGTGACATCTCGAGCCATCTCGATGCGCTGAACCTGCAGCTTCAGGGGCGGGGGTGCATCATCACAGACATGTACGCTGCAGTGAGGGCCTTCAAAACTAAACTGTGCCTGTGGGAGAATCAGATGCTGCAAGGAAACCCTTGCCATTTTCCCTGCTGCCAATCCATAAAAGCGCAGATCTCTACCGCCGTGTTCCCATGCGCACAGTTTGCTGAAAAACTCAGTGTTCTCGCCGCTGAGTTTAGCCGGCGATTTGCCGACTTCGATGCCCAGAAATGCAAGTTTGAACTGCTTAGTAATCCCTTCGCAGTTGATGTGGAAAATGCACCAACCAACATCCAAATGGAGCTGATTGAACTCCAGTGCAACGACACGCTGAAGTCAAAGTATGATGCTGTGGGCGCCGCACAGTTTCCACGGTTCATCCCTGACACAATGCCTCAGCTCCACACCCAAGCTGCTCAGATGCTCTCCATGTTCGGCAGCACTTATCTATGCGAGCAACTTTTCTCCTCGATGAAGATGACCAAAACAACTCACAGGAGACGTCTGACTGATGAACATCTTCGCTCGATACTGAGGATTTCTTCAGCTCAGAGCTTGAGCCCAGACATTGATGAACTAGCATCCAAGAAGAGATGCCAGGTATCTGGCTTGGGCACATCAGATTAGACCAGTGTGCAATAATTAACGTTTTCTTTATGCACTTTTTCTTGCTACAAGGCATGGGCTTGAATGGTTGATTGATTTATTATCATTTTATTTGTAAAATTATTAGCCAGTGGAAAAAGTTTATTTTGGTATTTAAATCAGAAGGCTGCAAATAGAAAAGAGGCATACAATTTTTATTTACATTTTATTTATTTAATAAATGAATGCCATTGATGTGTTTTTTCATTTGAAATTCGATTTTGCATGTCTCCACTATTAAATTATATATTGTATGGTAATAAGCGATGCTTGTTCCATATTCAATGTTAAAGCAAAACTTGTTTGGGTCCATATTAAAAGGTTAATTTGTTCAATGTTGGCCCGTGACTTTGTTCAGGTTTTACATTTTGGCCCACTGGGTATTTGAGTTTGACACCCCTGCTTTAGGCGCTTCAGCACTCGGCTGCCCCATTCTGTGAGCTTGTGTGGCCTACCACTTCGCTGCTGAACCATTGTTGCTCCTAGATGTTTCCACTTCACAATAACAGCACTTAAATATGACCGGGGCAGCTCTAGCAGAGCAGAAATTTTATAAATTGACTTGATTGGAAGGTGGCATCCTATGACAGTGCCACGTTGAAAGTCAAATCAAATCAAACCTTATTGGTCCCATACATATATTTAGCAGATGTTATTGCGGGTGTAGCGAAATACTGGTGTTCCTAGCTCCAATAGTGCAGTGATATCTAACAATTCACAGCAATACACACAAATCTAAAAGTAAAATAATGGAATTAAGAAATATATAAATATTAAGATAAGCAATGTCGTAGTGGTATTGACTAAAATACAGTAGAGTAGAATACAGTATATACATATGAAATGAGTAAAGCAGTATGTAAACATTATTCAAGTGACTAGTGATTCCATGTCTATGTACGCAGGTCAGCAGACTCTAAGGTTCAGGATTGAGTAACCAGGTGGACTGGGTGGAGGCCGGCCAGTGATGGCTATTTAACAGTCTGACGAGATAGAAGCTGTGTTCCCTCTGCTTTTTCCGGAAGTCCATGATCAGCTCCTTCATTTTGTTGACGTTGAGGGAGAGATTATTTCCCTAGTACCACTCCCTGGGCCCTCACCTCCTCCCTGTAGGCTGTCTCATCATTGTTGGTAATCAGGCCTACTACTAAACCGGATGATTGAGTTGGAGGCGTGTGTGGCCACACAGTCGTGGGTGAACAACTCATGATGCCGATGCAGATATATCTAGGGTTGTTTGAGAGGGTAAGATTCAGTAAATATTGCAAGTGAAGATTTAAGAACACAGAACTATGCTTTCCTGAATATATTCACAGATGGATCTAAGGACCCTAAAACAGGGGGGGGGGGAGCAGCTTTAGTGATCCTGAGGTGGCAGTGACAAAAAGAGCAACATATTCCTTATCTGTTTACACAATGGAGTTGCTGCCCATGCCTTTGGCTGCAGAGTGTGGAGGAGGTGAGGCCAGACAGGGTCGCCTCTGACTCCAGTGCAGCACTGATGAGCTTAAATTCATCAATACATCAGACAAGATGTATTGCATGAGGTTTTTGCTGTGCTTGTATAGGGTGAGTATTTGTGATGTTCCTCTGGGTACCAGCTCATGTGGACGTATAGCGGAATGAGGAGGAGAAGGGTGTAAACTGTAATCACAAGACTGAGACTGGGACATACAAGGCTCAACTGTTCACTGAAATTGGTTGGTAGGAAAACATTCGACTGGGAGGTGTGACCACTGTCAGGAGGAGCTGGAGAGAGTGGAACACGTTCTATTTCAGTGCCAGCAGTATGGGAGGGAAAGGGAGAGATAGTTATTAGATATAAGGAGTAATGATGTTGAAGAGCCAAGCTTAAATGAACAACTGAGAAAATCTTCAAGGGATGTAATAATTAATTTTGTAGTAAGTTTCCTTAGGGAGACGAGAATAATGGGTAGGATTTAGACCTTCCCTGTCTCTGGTCCACACTCCAGGCTAGTTGTTGGCGGTAATGCACCTTAAAGTTGGTTGCTAACCACCATATAAAATCCACAGCACTTACAGCATTGTTTGCTAAAAAGGATGACGAGGAGGAGACTTGGCTGACGACTGTGGCACATTTTGGGAGCATGGTGAGGCCAGATATATTAAATTGGGCTAAGGAACAGACGTTGGGTATTGGAGAAAGGCCATCAGTGCGTGTTTTGCAAGCAGTACAGCTGATAAAGTCGCGGCATGAGCACGGTGAACAGATAGATGTGGTTATTGACAGCGAGGGAGAAGAAGAAGGGCTGAGTGCAGTGGGGAGATGTGTGTTGAGGAAGAATGGCGTATTGTGCTCTCTTTGAAGGCTCAGAAATGTTGCCAGACGAGAGTGAGGATGAATTACCTGTGGTGGAAGGTGTGGCGAAGACCTCAGTCTGAGCCTCACTCCAATGGTCATGCAATGGCCCAGTGGGAGTGATATTTTTGGAGAAGGTGGTTCCCTGCCTTTTGGTTGATCCTCATGTAGTCTCAGGTTGGGTAGGAAAACGGTTGGGTACTGTTAAAGCTGGTAGCTCGAAGTGGACGTGTGATGATTCTCTGCGTTTCTTCCGTCCAGTGGGAGCGGGATCACTGCGCCACGTGCCTAGGGACAAGACCTGTGATTTGTTTTTCTCTAGGGAGCAGGTCGCCTTTGAAAGGAGGGAATACTGGGGTGCCGTTAAGTGTCGAGGTGGAGCAACTCATGAAGATTCCCTGTGTCTGTGACACCCGGCGTTTGGTTGCGACGCAGACCCGGTGGCGAGCGTGGTGAAACTGAGAAGACAAGTTCCTTTTGAGTTTTGAAGAGGAGTCTTTGCCTGATAGTCATTTTAGGATATGTCAGTTATCCCACGACAGCTTTTGTGCTGAATCCACTAAGGTATTTCAGATGCCAAGCTTATGGTCATGTTGCAACCGTGTGTAGGAGGGAGATTCTGAGATGTGAGAAGTGTGCAGGAGGGCATGAGACAAAGGAATGTGTAGTATCGGTGTGAAAATTGCATCAATTGTGGGGGTGCCCATGTTGCTGGGGATCAGAAGTGCCCAGTGCGAGAGAAGTTGAGGTTGGCAGGGTCAGAGTAGAACAGAAGGTGTCTTATGAAGAGAGTAGAGGATGATGGCTCAAGATCGCCCTTGATCATGATTCTCAGTTCCATTACATTACATACTGTATAAGAGTCGATGGCGACGGAGTCTTCTTCACGGGGGAGTTTTGTTTAAGAACCCAGACGCTCAAATGGAAGTCTCACAAGCGATAATTATTGATGTTTCTAAACGTTCACATGAAGTAGTGAAGTTAGTGGCTGAAAATATTTAGGTAGAAGGCAGAATGCCGCCTAGAGTTTTCTAAGCTAGGGTCAAAGGTGAGTAGTAGTCCTAGGCCAATACAGAGTGACATCAATTTGTCCTTCAGTAAGATTAGCTTCTTATTATTCACTGCCATCCTTATCAACTTTGATTTGATTTGATTTACTGCACGAATGAAATGTAAAATCACGGACAATACATGTTGCGTTGGCGGCTGCAGAGAGGTACTTACAGTTGAAGTCGGAAGTTTAGATAGACTTACGTTGGAGTCATTGAAACTTGTTTTTCAACCACTACACAAGTTTCTTGTTAACAAACTATAGTTTTGGCAAGTCGGTTAGGACATCTACTTTGTGCGTGACACAACTAATTTTTCCAACAATTGTTAACAGACAGATGAATTCACCTATAATTCACTGTATCACAATTCCAGTGGGTCAGAAGTTTACATACACTAAGTTGACTGTGCCTTTAAACAGCTTGGGAAATTCCAGATAATTATTTCATGGCTTTAGAAGCTTCTGGTAGGCTAATTGACATCATTTGAGTCAATTGGAGGTGTAACTGTGGATGTGTTTCAAGGTCTAACTTCAAACTCAGTGCCTCTTTGCTTGACATCATGGGAAATCAACAGAAATCAGCCAAGACCTCAGAAAAAATGGTAGACCTCCACAAGTCTGGTTCATCCTTGGGAGCAATTTCCAAATGCCTGAAGGTACCACGTTCATCTGTACAAACAATAGTACACAAGTATAAACACCATGGGACCACGCAGCCATCATACCGCTCAGGAAGGAGACGCATTCTGTCTGCTAGAGATGAATGTACTTTGGTGCGAAAAGTGCAAATCAATCCCAGAATAACAGCAAAGGACCTTGTGAAGATGCTGGAGGAAACAGGTACAAAAGTATCTACATCCACAGTAAAATGAGTCCTATATCGACATAACCTGAAAGGCCGCTCAGCAAGGAAGATGCCACTGCTCCAAAACCGCCATGAAAAGCCAGACTATGGTTTACAACTGCACATGGGGACAAATATTATACTTTTTGGAGAAATGTCCTCTAGACTGATGAGACAAAAAGAGAACTGTTTGGCCATAATGACCATCGTTATGTTTGGAGTAAAAAGGTGGAAGCTTGCAAGCCGAAGAACACCATCCCAACCATGAAACACGGAGGTGGCAGCATCATGTTGTGGGGGTGCTTTGCTACAGGAGGGACTGGTGCACTTCACAAAATAGATGGCATCATGAGGGAGGAAAACTATGTGGATATATTGAAGCAACATCTCAAGACATCAGTCAGGAAGTTAAAGCTTGGTCGCAAATGGGTCTTCCAAATGTACACTGACCCCAAGCATACTTCCAAAGTTGTGGCAAAATAGCTTAAGGACAACAAGGTCAAGGTATTGGAGTGGCCATCACAAAGCCCTGACCTCAATCCTATAGAAAATGTGTGGGCAGAACTGAAAACGCATGTGCGAGCAAGGAGGCCTACAGACCTGACTCAGTTACACCAGCTCTGTCAGGAGGAATGGGCCAGAATTCACCCAACTTATTGTGGGAAGGCTAACCGAAACGTTTGACCCAAGTTAAACAATTTAAAGGCAATGCGACCAAATACTAATTGAGTGTATGTAAACTTCTGACCCACTGGGAATGTGATGAAATAAATAAAAGCTGAACTAAATCATTCTCTCTACTATTATTCTGACATTTCACACTCTTAAAATAAAGTGGTTACCTAAGACAGGGAATTTTTACGAGGATTAAATGTCAGTAATTGTGAAAAACTGAGTTTAAATGTATTTGACTAAGGTGTATGTAAACCTCCGACTTTAACAGTAGGTGTACAAGGTTTTACTGCTGAAGATTTACAAGGTGGGAAACCAAAATGAAAATGACTTTTGTTTTGGTCAACCAGCTTCAAACAGCTGTAAAAACGATATATTTTGTTATTGAAAATATATTTCACAGAGATGTTGATTGCACAACGATTCCCTACACTATTCAGTGCTTGTTTTCTCACGGAAACTGAAATTGAGCGAACAGTGTAGAATTGTTGCAACCAGGAAAGGAGACATTTCCACTAGATAACACAGCCACAAAGTAAAAAAAGCTTTCCCAGTTTGACAACAGATGCTGCTCCGACGGGAGAAATCAATTGGCAAATATCACAACCAATCACAACACTGGCGGATAAGTATTGCTGTGAAACACTATCATTCCACTATTCGCTCCAGATACAGTGCCTTCAGAAAGTATTCATACTCCTTGACACATTTTGTTGTGTTAAAGGCTGAATTCAAAATGGATTACAAAAGCAAATTTCTAACCCGTCTACACACAATACCCCATACTGACAAAGTGAAAACATGTTTTTAGAAATGTTTTCTAATTTATTGAAAAGAAAATACAGAAATATTTCATGTTACATAGGTACTCACACCCTGAGTCAATACATTGTAGAAGCACCTTTGACAGCGGTTACAACTGTGAGTATTTTTGGGTAAGTGTCACATTCTGACCTTTATTTTCCTTTGTTTTGTCTTTATTTAGTATGGTCAGGGCGTGAGTTGGGGTGGGCAGTCTATGTTTTGTGTTTCTATGTTTTTCTATTTCTGTGTTCGGCCTAGTATGGTTCTCAATCAGAGGCAGGTGTCGTTGGTTGTCTCTGATTGAGAATCATACTTAGGTAGCCTGGGTTTCACTGTTGGTTTGTGGGTGTTTTGTTTCCGTGTCTGTGTTTTTCACCACATGGTACTCTTGTTATTTCACGTATTCGTTTATTGTTTTTGTATTTCATAGTGTTCAGTGCTTTTGTCATTAAAATCGTCATGAACACTTACCACGCCGCATCTTGGTCCGATGCTACACCTCTTCAGAGGAAGAGGAAGAAATCAGCCGTTACAGAAACACCCACCAACCAAGGACCAAGCGGCGTGGTAACAGGCAGCAGCAGCAGGAGAGGCAGTGATGTCAGGACTCCGGACATGGGAGGACGTTTTGAACGGCAAGGGTTGCTACACATGGGAGGAGATCCTGGCTGGAAGGGATCGCCTCCCATGGGAAAAGGTGGAGGCAGCTAGGAGAGCAGAGGCAGCCGTAGAGAGGAGCCAGCGATATGAGGGAACATGGCTGGCAAGGAAGCCCGAAAGGCAGCCCCAAAAATGTATTGGGGGTGGCACACAGGGAGTGTGGCGAAGCCAGGTAGGAGACCTGCGCTAACTTCCTGTGCTTACCAGAGAGCGAGAGGGACCGGGCAGGCACCGTGTTCTGCTGTGGAGCGCACGGTGTCCCCGGTGCGGGCGCATAACCCGGTGCGGTACATTCCAGCTCCTTGTATCGGCCAGGCTAGAGTGGGCATCGAGCCAGGTGCCATGAAGGCGGCTCTATGCATCTGGTCTCCAGTGCGTCTCTTTGGGCCGGCGTACATGGCACCAGCCTTACACATGGTGTCCCCGGTTCGCCAGAACAGCCCAGTGCGGGCTATTCCACCTCGCCGCACTGGCAGGGCGACCGGGAGCATTCAACCAGGTAAGGTTGGGCAGGCTCGGTGCTCAAGAGCTCCAGTGCGCCTGCACAGTCCGGTCTATCCAGTGCCACCTCCACGCACCAGCCCTCCGGTGGCAGCCCCCCGCACCAGGCTGTCTCTCCGCCTTTTGCCTACAGGTGCTCCCGCCTGTCCAGCGATGCTAGAGCCTTCCTCCTCTCCAGAGCCGCCAGAGTCTCCCGTCTATCCTGAGCCACCAGAGTCTCCTGTCTGTCCTGAGCCGCTAGAGTCTCCCCTCTGTCCTGAGCCGCTAGAGTCTCCCGTCTGTCCTGAGCCGCTAGAGTCTCCCGTATGTCCTGAGCCGCTAGAGTCTCCCGTATGTCCTGAGCCGCTAGAGTCTCCCGTATTTCCTGAGCCGCTAGAGTCTCCCGTCTGTCCTGAGCCGCTAGAGTCTCCCGTATGTCCTGAGCCGCTAGAGTCTCCCGTATGTCCTGTGCCGCTAGAGTCTCCCGTCTGTCCTGAGCCGCTAGAGCCGCCAGTCTGTCCTGAGCCGTCAGAGCCGCCAGTCTGTCCTGAGCCGTCAGAGCCGCCAGTCTGTCCTGAGCCGTAGTCAGCCAGGAGCTGCCGGAGCCGTCAGTCAGCCAGGAGCTGCCGGAGCCGTCAGTCAGCCAGGAGCTGCCGGAGCCGTCAGTCAGCCAGGACCTGCCGGAGCCGTCAGCCAGCCAGGAGCTGCCGGAGCCGTCAGCCAGCCAGGAGCTGCCGGAGCCATCAGTCAACCAGGAGCTGCCGGAGCCGTCAGCCAGCCAGAAGCTGCCGGAGCCGTCCTTCACTCCGGAGCTGCCGGAGTCTCCCGCCTGTCCGGCGCTGCCGGAGTCTCCCGCCTGTCTAGCGCTGCCGGAGTCTATCATCCATTCGGGACCCGTGGCGTGGGTTCCCAGTCCAAGATCGGCGGCGAGGGTCGTCGCTCAAAAGAGGCCATGGAGGCGGGCTAAGAGGCGCACCAAAACTATGGTGAAGTGGGGTCCACGTCCTGCGCCAGAGCCGCCACCGCGGACAGACGCCCACCCAGACCATCCCCTGTAGGTTCAGGTTTTGCGTCCGGATTCCACACCTTTGGGGGGGTATTGTCACGTTCTGACTTTTATTTTCCTTTGTTTTGTCTTTATTTAGTATGGTCATGGCATGAGTTGGGGTGGGCAGTCTTGGTTTGTGGGTGTTTTGTTTCCGTGTCTGTGTTTTTCACCACACGGTACTCTTTCGGTTTTGTTATTTCACGTATTAGTTTATTGTTTTTGTATTTCATAGTGTTCAGTGCTTTTGTTATTAAAATCGTCATGAACACTTACCACGCCGCATCTTGGTCCGATCCTTACTCCTCTTCAGACGAAGAGGAGGAAATCTGCCGTTACAGTAGGTCTCTAAAGAGCGTTGCCCATAATTATATTTAAAATTCTTCAAGCTCTGTCAAGTTGATTGTTGATCATTGCTAGACTGACATTTTCAAGCCTTGACATAGATTTTCAACCCGATTTAAGCCAAAACTGTAACTAGGCTACTCAGGAACATTCAATGTCGTATTGGTAAGAAACTCCAGTGTAGATTTGGCCTTGTGTTTTAGGTTATTATCCTGCTGAAAGGTGAATTTGTCTTCCAGTATCTGTTGGAAAGCAGACTGAAGCAGGTTTTCCTCTATGATTTTGCCATGTGCTTATGCCATGTATTATGTTTATTTTTATCCTGAAAAAACGTTCTGATGACAAGCATACACATAACATGATGCAACCACCATCACGCTTGAAAATATGACTGATATATCATTGATGTGGTCTGTTGGATTTTCCACAAACGTAACGCTTTGTATTCAGAACAAAAAGTTAATTTCATTGCCATATTTTCTACTTAAGTTGCAAACAGGATGCACGTTTTCGAATATTTTTTTTTCTGGCTTCCTTCTTTTCACTCGGTCATTTAGCTTAGTATTGTTGGGTAACTACAATGTTATCGATTCTATGGTCTAATGAAACCAAGATTTAACTCTTTGGCTTGAATGCCAAGCGTCACGTCTGGCTTCCTTCTTTTCACTCGGTCATTTAGCTTAGTATTGTTGGGTAACTACAATGTTATCGATTCTATGGTCTAATGAAACCAAGATTTAACTCTTTGGCTTGAATGCCAAGCGTCACGTCTGGCTTCCTTCTTTTCACTCGGTCATTTAGCTTAGTATTGTTGGGTAACTACAATGTTATCGATTCTATGGTCTAATGAAACCAAGATTTAACTCTTTGGCTTGAATGCCAAGCGTCACGTCTGGCTTCCTTCTTTTCACTCGGTCATTTAGCTTAGTATTGTTGGGTAACTACAATGTTATCGATTCTATGGTCTAATGAAACCAAGATTTAACTCTTTGGCTTGAATGCCAAGCGTCACGTCTGGCTTCCTTCTTTTCACTCGGTCATTTAGCTTAGTATTGTTGGGTAACTACAATGTTATCGATTCTATGGTCTAATGAAACCAAGATTTAACTCTTTGGCTTGAATGCCAAGCGTCACGTCTGGCTTCCTTCTTTTCACTCGGTCATTTAGCTTAGTATTGTTGGGTAACTACAATGTTATCGATTCTATGGTCTAATGAAACCAAGATTTAACTCTTTGGCTTGAATGCCAAGCGTCACGTCTGGCTTCCTTGTTTTCACTCGGTCATTTAGCTTAGTATTGTTGGGTAACTACAATGTTATCGATTCTATGGTCTAATGAAACCAAGATTTAACTCTTTGGCTTGAATGCCAAGCGTCACGTCTGGCTTCCTTCTTTTCACTCGGTCATTTAGCTTAGTATTGTTGGGTAACTACAATGTTATCGATTCTATGGTCTAATGAAACCAAGATTTAACTCTTTGGCTTGAATGCCAAGCGTCACGTCTGGCTTCCTTCTTTTCACTCGGTCATTTAGCTTAGTATTGTTGGGTAACTACAATGTTATCGATTCTATGGTCTAATGAAACCAAGATTTAACTCTTTGGCTTGAATGCCAAGCGTCACGTCTGGCTTCCTTCTTTTCACTCGGTCATTTAGCTTAGTATTGTTGGGTAACTACAATGTTATCGATTCTATGGTCTAATGAAACCAAGATTTAACTCTTTGGCTTGAATGCCAAGCGTCACGTCTGGCTTCCTTCTTTTCACTCGGTCATTTAGCTTAGTATTGTTGGGTAACTACAATGTTATCGATTCTATGGTCTAATGAAACCAAGATTTAACTCTTTGGCTTGAATGCCAAGCGTCACGTCTGGCTTCCTTCTTTTCACTCGGTCATTTAGCTTAGTATTGTTGGGTAACTACAATGTTATCGATTCTATGGTCTAATGAAACCAAGATTTAACTCTTTGGCTTGAATGCCAAGCGTCACGTCTGGCTTCCTTCTTTTCACTCGGTCATTTAGCTTAGTATTGTTGGGTAACTACAATGTTATCGATTCTATGGTCTAATGAAACCAAGATTTAACTCTTTGGCTTGAATGCCAAGCGTCACGTCTGGCTTCCTTCTTTTCACTCGGTCATTTAGCTTAGTATTGTTGGGTAACTACAATGTTATCGATTCTATGGTCTAATGAAACCAAGATTTAACTCTTTGGCTTGAATGCCAAGCGTCACGTCTGGCTTCCTTCTTTTCACTCGGTCATTTAGCTTAGTATTGTTGGGTAACTACAATGTTATCGATTCTATGGTCTAATGAAACCAAGATTTAACTCTTTGGCTTGAATGCCAAGCGTCACGTCTGGCTTCCTTGTTTTCACTCGGTCATTTAGCTTAGTATTGTTGGGTAACTACAATGTTATCGATTCTATGGTCTAATGAAACCAAGATTTAACTCTTTGGCTTGAATGCCAAGCGTCACGTCTGGCTTCCTTCTTTTCACTCGGTCATTTAGCTTAGTATTGTTGGGTAACTACAATGTTATCGATTCTATGGTCTAATGAAACCAAGATTTAACTCTTTGGCTTGAATGCCAAGCGTCACGTCTGGCTTCCTTCTTTTCACTCGGTCATTTAGCTTAGTATTGTTGGGTAACTACAATGTTATCGATTCTATGGTCTAATGAAACCAAGATTTAACTCTTTGGCTTGAATGCCAAGCGTCACGTCTGGCTTCCTTCTTTTCACTCGGTCATTTAGCTTAGTATTGTTGGGTAACTACAATGTTATCGATTCTATGGTCTAATGAAACCAAGATTTAACTCTTTGGCTTGAATGCCAAGCGTCACGTCTGGCTTCCTTCTTTTCACTCGGTCATTTAGCTTAGTATTGTTGGGTAACTACAATGTTATCGATTCTATGGTCTAATGAAACCAAGATTTAACTCTTTGGCTTGAATGCCAAGCGTCACGTCTGGCTTCCTTCTTTTCACTCGGTCATTTAGCTTAGTATTGTTGGGTAACTACAATGTTATCGATTCTATGGTCTAATGAAACCAAGATTTAACTCTTTGGCTTGAATGCCAAGCGTCACGTCTGGCTTCCTTCTTTTCACTCGGTCATTTAGCTTAGTATTGTTGGGTAACTACAATGTTATCGATTCTATGGTCTAATGAAACCAAGATTTAACTCTTTGGCTTGAATGCCAAGCGTCACGTCTGGCTTCCTTCTTTTCACTCGGTCATTTAGCTTAGTATTGTTGGGTAACTACAATGTTATCGATTCTATGGTCTAATGAAACCAAGATTTAACTCTTTGGCTTGAATGCCAAGCGTCACGTCTGGCTTCCTTCTTTTCACTCGGTCATTTAGCTTAGTATTGTTGGGTAACTACAATGTTATCGATTCTATGGTCTAATGAAACCAAGATTTAACTCTTTGGCTTGAATGCCAAGCGTCACGTCTGGCTTCCTTCTTTTCACTCGGTCATTTAGCTTAGTATTGTTGGGTAACTACAATGTTATCGATTCTATGGTCTAATGAAACCAAGATTTAACTCTTTGGCTTGAATGCCAAGCGTCACGTCTGGCTTCCTTCTTTTCACTCGGTCATTTAGCTTAGTATTGTTGGGTAACTACAATGTTATCGATTCTATGGTCTAATGAAACCAAGATTTAACTCTTTGGCTTGAATGCCAAGCGTCACGTCTGGCTTCCTTCTTTTCACTCGGTCATTTAGCTTAGTATTGTTGGGTAACTACAATGTTATCGATTCTATGGTCTAATGAAACCAAGATTTAACTCTTTGGCTTGAATGCCAAGCGTCACGTCTGGCTTCCTTCTTTTCACTCGGTCATTTAGCTTAGTATTGTTGGGTAACTACAATGTTATCGATTCTATGGTCTAATGAAACCAAGATTTAACTCTTTGGCTTGAATGCCAAGCGTCACGTCTGGCTTCCTTCTTTTCACTCGGTCATTTAGCTTAGTATTGTTGGGTAACTACAATGTTATCGATTCTATGGTCTAATGAAACCAAGATTTAACTCTTTGGCTTGAATGCCAAGCGTCACGTCTGGCTTCCTTCTTTTCACTCGGTCATTTAGCTTAGTATTGTTGGGTAACTACAATGTTATCGATTCTATGGTCTAATGAAACCAAGATTTAACTCTTTGGCTTGAATGCCAAGCGTCACGTCTGGCTTCCTTCTTTTCACTCGGTCATTTAGCTTAGTATTGTTGGGTAACTACAATGTTATCGATTCTATGGTCTAATGAAACCAAGATTTAACTCTTTGGCTTGAATGCCAAGCGTCACGTCTGGAGGAAACCTGCCTCCATCCTCACAGTGAACCATGGTGGTGGCAGCATCATGATGTGGAGATGTTTTTCAGCAGCAGGGACTGGGAGACTAGTCAGAATCGAAGGAAAGATGAACGGAGCAAAGTACAGATAGATCCTTGATGAAAAACCTGCTCCAGAGCTCTCAGGACCTCATAATGAGGCAAAGGTTCACCTTCCAACTATATGGACACAGGGCGAGACCCAGATGCAGACACGGGAGGCAGATGGTTCGAGTCTCTGATATTTATTATAATCCAAGAGGCAGGTAAGAGAATGGTTGTGGACAGGCAAAAGATCTTAACTTCTTGGTGACAGGGGGCAGTATTTTCACTTCTGGATGAAATGCATGCCCAAATTCAACTGCCTGCTACTCATCCCCAGAAGGTAAGATATGCATATCATTAGTAGATATTATTATTACTATTGGATAGAAAACACTCTGAAGTTTCTAAAACTGCTTGAATCATGCCTTTGAGTAAAACAGAACTTATATAGCAGGCGAAACCCAGAGGAAAAAACATTCAGATTTTCTTTTTTTGAAGTCACTCTCTTTTCAATGGGTTTTCATCGGGAATCCAGATTGCTAAGGGACCTTCTTGCAGTTCCTACTGCTTCCGCTGGATATCAACAGTCCTTAGAAATTGGTTGAGGTTTTTCCTTTGTGTAATGAAGACGTAGCCCTGTTCAAAATGAGGGTAACTTCAAGTGTACTGTTAGATAGAGGTGCGTGACCAGAAAGGTAGAGTCAGTTTGTTTTCTTCCTGTATTGAACACAGATCATCCCGTCTTCAATTTTATTGATTATTTACTTGAAAAAATACCTAAAGTTGTATTACAAAAGTAGTTTGAAATGTTTTGGCAAAGCTTACAGGTAACTTTTGAGATATTTTGTAGTCACGTTGCGCAAGTTGGAACCGATGTTTTTCTGGATCAAACGCGCCAAATAAATGGACATTTTGGATATATATCGACGGAATTAATCGAACAAAAGGACCATTTGTGATGTTTATGGACATATTGGAGTGCCAACAAAAGAAGCTTGTTAAAGGTAAGGCATGATTTATATTTTTATTTCTGCGTTTTGTGTCGCGCCTGCAGGGTTGAAATATGTTTTCTCTCTTTTGTTTAGGGAGGTGCAATCCTCAGATAATAGCATAGTTTGCTTTCGCCGAAAAGCCTTTTTGAAATCTGACATGTTGGCTGGATTCACAACACGTGTAGCTTTAAGTTTCTATCTTACATGTGTGATTTCATGAAATTTAGATTTTTATAGTAATTTATTTGAATTTGGCGCTCTGCGTTTTCTCTGGCAAAAACAAAGAAAAGGAAGGAATAAGCACCCAGGGACTAATGAGGAAAACAGGTGACACCTGGAGGTGGGTGGAGACAATCACAAAAACAGGTGAAACAGATCAGGGCATGACAGTAAACACCCCCCCCCCCCCCCCCCCTCTCCCCACCTGGCGTCCTACCTGGGCGCACACCTGGCTGACTGGGGTGTCGGTGGTGAAAATCGGCGATGAGGGCCGGGTCCAGGATGTCTTTAGCGGGAACCCAGCACCTCTCCTCCGGGCCATAACCTTCCCAGTCAACCAGGTACTGGAAACCCCTGCCCCATGGTCAAACCCTTAGGAGGCGTCTCACAGTGTATGCTGGCTGGCCATCGATGACATGGGGGGGGGGAGGGATGGACCTAGAAACAGAAGACAGAGGACAGTGAGACAAGGGCTTATTCCTGGACAAATGAAAAGTAGGGTGAACACGGTCCCTACTCTCACGTCGGAAGCGTCAACCTCCACCACAAACTGATGGGTCGGATCTGAAAAGATGAGGATGGGGGCAGTAGTGAATGGCTGCTTCAGATCCACAAATGCCATTTCTGCTGCCGGGGACCATGTGAACGGTACCTTGGGAGAGGTGAGCGCCGAGAGGAGAGCTGCGTGCAGAGAGGAGAGCTGCCAGGTTGCTGTAGCCCCGAATGAAACAGTGGTAAAAATGAGCTAACCCCAGAAACCGTTATAACTGCACCGTTGACGTGGGTTGGGGCCAATCCACCACTGCTCTAATTTTTTCCGGATCCATCGGAACATTCCTTTCACTGATGATGTATCCCAGAAACGAGATAGTGGAGAGGTGGACCTCGCTCTTCTTCGATTTTTACAAACAACTGATTCTCCAGGAGGTGCTGAAGAGAACGTGTTCTTGGCAGAACCGGAGAAAACCAGGATATCATCGAGGTAGACAAAACAAAACGATTCAACATGTCCTGGAGCACATCATTGACCAGGGCCTGGAAGACAGCGGGAGCGTTGGTGAGTCCAAACGGCATGAGCAGGTACTCATGGTGTCCACTGGCTGTGTTGAAAGCCACCTTCCACTCTTCTCCTTCGCGTATCCGAACAAGGTGGTAGGCCTTCCGGAGGTCCAGTTTTGAAAAGATGGTAGCCCCCTGGAGAGGTTCGAAAGCCGAGGAGAGGAGTGGTAGCAGATACCGATTCTTGATCGTGATGTCATTGAGGCCCTGATAATCAGGGTCTTGCCAAGAGTGTACAAAGCTGTAATCAAGGCAAAGGGTGGCTATTTGAAGAATCTCAAATATAAAATATTTTTAGATTTTTTTTACACTTTTTTTGGTTGCTATATGATTCCATATGTGTTATTTCATAGTTGGATGTCTTCACTATTATTCTACAATGTAGAAAATAGTTTAAATAAAGAAAAACCCTTGAATGAGTAGGTGTGTCCAAACTTTTGACCGGTAGTGTAGGTAAATGTGATATTTCCGTTAAAAAAAAGTTTGTATAAATTTGCAAACATTTCTGAAAAATATTGTTTTGCTTTGTCATTATGGGGTATTGTGTGTAGATTGATGATGGGGAAAAAACGATTCAATACATTTTACAATAAGGCTGTAACCTAACAAAATGAGGAAAAAGTCAAGGGGTCTAAATACCTTCCGAATGCACCTTAACATGAATGCACTGTATATATGTAGCTGTATGTGTGTTGATAACCTATTTCACTCCAGGTTTAAACATGAGCATGGGGAGCTCTGCCTGTTAATACAGTACAATATAGGTTCTTAGATCTGGTGGGAACTCCCACTGTTTCACCCAGGGGAGAAGCTGAGACTGGAATAACTTTGTGGAATCAATTTTTTTCAAACAATGTCACTTATAAAAATGTAGAGTCAGCAGTATGACATAGATGCAGATATGGATTCGTCAGTTCTGGTCAGAGGCAGCAAACAAAAAGGGGGTGGGTTAACATGACATTGTGTTTAATGTATATTTGTGCCTTGACAATACATTTTATGACATTCCTCTCTGGGGTTATTATATTACTATTAAATTGAAATTACATAAAAAATAACATACATGTCAAATTGGGGGAGTCATATTTGAAGTTTCTTACATCCAGCTCATAGGAAACTGGATGTAACTCTGTGCCGGATGCTGGATGCTACTCTGAGCCAGATGCTGGATGCTGGATGTATCTCTGACCCGGATGCTGGATGTATCTCTGAGCCTTATATGCAATTGTAATGAGGGTATAATTTGGAGCAGTTCGATGTTTACTTAGTAATTCTAAGTATACTTAGAGTGCAAGCTCTGTTCTGGTGTATGAGTTTCTGAGAAGTAGCTAAATCTGTTTTACTGGGGATAACGAGTTCAACTTTTCTCATTCTTACAGTTAATCAAAAACAGACCATGAAACCTGCTCTCACAGCATTCTGAGCATTCTGAGAGTTTCACTACACTAACAGCGTTTGTATGTGTGTGTGAGTGAGTGAGTGAGTGAGAGAGAGTGTCCTAAACCGTGACGGCTTGTCTCATTTTTAATGTTGACAAATTGGGACATCTGTCTCTTGCTGTGTTTGGGTGGTCTTCACCTCTGTCTCAGCACTTGTCTTTCCCCTCATCCCCCTTTCCTCCCCCTTCCTCTCCTTTATTCCCTCATTTCCTCTGCACTTCTCATTTCTCCTCCACTTGTTCCAAGTCATTTCTCTTTGTGAATCATCTGTTTGGGTGCATTAGTCTTAACTTCTCTTGAGCCTTTGTCTATTCTCTCCACTTACACCACCCTTCTTCCTCCTCTCCCCTTTCTCCTCACATCCCTCAACCATTTCCCTCTCATCACTCCATCTCTCTCCCTTCATTCATCTTTTATTTTTTTGCTGGTGGTTTGCTCTCCCTCTTTCTCTCTCTCTCTGCCCGGAAATTCCGCTGACGAAGATGCAAACCTGACTGCACTTTCCAAACGGAATCCACTTTCAAATGTAATAAAAATGAAATGAAACCAGGAGTAAATCAAAATCAGCTCCTGTGCTGTTTAGAGGATGAGAAATGCCCCAAACTGTGTCTAGGCAGAAATGCCCAATATGTAGTGAACTACATTAGAGGTGAAGCCAAACTCCTAGGAGCTGGGATGTAGGGCCAGGGTGGCTGTACGACTGAACATTAATCTGTATGGCGATAACTTTATTTTGTTTTCATGTCCATGCTTAGGATTTCTACACTAAAGGTGTCTCAGAGAATATAGTTTACTATGAACATAATCAGTCTGTTCTGTTCTTACACCTGTGTGTTTGATCTCTCAGGATCTCTGTACAAGTACAGTTATGCTTTTATAACTTTTATTGTTGAGTGATTTTGTTATTTTAGACGAAAACAAATGACTTCCCTTTCCACAGTCCACATTATTAATTCAACAATTAATCAATATTTCCCACAAATGTTACGTTCGTACAACTTCCTGATATTGATAGGGAAGGATGTTCAGGACGTCATGGGGACTATTCATATAATGTGAGAGATAAAATAGAAGGGGAGGAAAGAGATGGTGGGAGAAGGAGAGAAGAAAGGGAAGAAATGGTAGAAGATAGAAGACAAGGACAGGAGGGAGATGACACTAGAGCGTGCGAGAGAGAGCAGGATGAGGAGAGGGAAGAGAGAGATATAAGGAGAACGAGAGAGACCGAAAGAGACGGAAAGCGAGAGAGATGAAGAGAGAGGAGAGAGCGTGAGCGAGAGAGCTGGAGAGAGGCCCGAGAAAGATTGAGGGAGGGGGAGAGAGAGAGCTGAGAGAGAGAGTAAGTGAGCTGAGAGAGAGAGAGAGAGAGAGCTGGAGAGAGGCCCAAGAAAGATCGAGGGAGGGGGAGAGAGAGAGCTGAGAGAGAGAATGTCAGAGAGAGAGAGAGAGAGAGAGAGAGGTGGGTGGGGAGGTTCAGGCTGGGTTGACAGTAGGCCATTCATCCTCCATGCTAGAACAGACAAACTGCTGGCAGAGGGAGACAGCTCTCATTAATCACACACACACACACACACACACACACACACACACACACACACACACACACACACACACACACACACACACACACACACACACACACACACACACACACACACACATACACACACACACACACACACACACACACACACACACACACACACACACACACACACACACACACACACACACACACACACACACACACACACACACACAGCCTATTATATTGTGAATGAGCTGGTCACTGCCACAGCCACACATTCCTCTTCATCTTCTATCCTTCACTCTTCCTCTCCTCCATTTCTGTCTCTTTTTTTCTGACCATCTGGGCATATGTCCTTCATTCTCTCAATCACTCACTTACACTTTCTTCCCTCTGAGCTCTCTCTCTCTCTTTCTTGCCCTCTATCTCGCTTTCACTCTCGCTCCATTTCTTCTCTCTTTTTCACTCCATCAAGGCTTTGTTCTTGCTTTCTTCACTTTATCTTTCTCCTCTCCTCTCGACCGTACTGGTTAGAGTCTGAACTTGTTTACCAACTGAACTTGTTTCCCATGTGTTGGAGGAAAAAGAAGGCAAGGCAAATATTTTTCCGCTAGCATTACAGTAATACTTAGCTGACGGTTTTGAGGCCAGGGTGTCTTTTCACAGCCCTGTGTGGCTGAACCAGTCTCTGAGTGATTGAGTGAGTTTTACTGCCCTCATACTGAAGGTTCTGTCACCCCTCCACCCCCCTTTCATCCTCCCCCTTTCCTCCCCTCCGCTATAGTCCGGGTGGGGGGGAGTGTCAGTTCCTCTTTGGCCGTCCATGACCTGCATAAACAGGCACGCACCCACACCCACCCACACGCACACACACACACACACACACACACACACACACACACACACACACACACACACACACACACACACACACACACACACACACACACACACACACACACGCGCACACACACTCCTTTTAAATATCTCATCAAATCTTTGTTTGGACAGTGGCCATGTATTGACCGTGGCTGCAGGGCATTTTGAGAAATTGCCGCCCTCGTGTTTTCACTGGCTTCTCCTCCTGTTATTTTTGTCTTACTCTCCTATTCAGAAGCAAACGTTGTCTCCTTGATATTAACTCTCTCTGTACGTGTGTATGTGTGTGTGTGTGTGTGTGTGTGTGTGTGTGTGTGTGCCCTCACAGAAGAAGCACCTCAATATCAAGCGTTCCAAAAGCTGCTATCACATGACAACATGTAAAGCAACATGTGATTACATGAAACAACACGTGAAAATGTGATGTGAAGTGTATATCAATCAGCTTGACCCGCCCTGGCCATAGAGAGGCTTTTTATTCTCTATTTTGGTTAGGCCAGGGTGTGACTAGGGTGGGCGTTTTCTGCGCTTTGGTCCACACCTTCCTCAGACGAACACCGTTACACAGCTGGCCTCTCCAACAGACCAACAGACAAACATATCTGGTTTGAACCTGTTGGTTCCATGTCAATAGCAACTTCCTGACCTCAGGCAGGTTAAGACGTTTTTAGGATAGGGGGCAGCATTTGGAATTTTGGATGAAAAGCGTGCCCAAAGTAAACTGCCTGCTACTCAGGCCCAGAAGCTAGAATATGCATTTAATTGGTAGATTTGGATGGAAAACACTCTAAAGTGTCCAAAACTGTCAAAATAATGTCTGTGAGTATAACATAACTGATATGGAGGGTGAAAACCTGAGGAAAATCCATCCAGGAAGTGCCATTATTTTTGAAATGGCTGTTTTTCCAATGAAAGCCTATCCACCATTTAAAGGGATAGGACCCAGATTCCGTTCCCTATGACTTCCACTAGTTGTGAACAGTCTTTAGACATTGTTTCAGGCTTTTATTCTGAAAAATGAGGGAGAATGACCACATTGAGTGAGTGGACCCTGGGGATGTTCCCAGAGCTCTTTGCTGCGCACGACCGAGAGTGCGCCTTTCTTATTTGTCTTTTATATTGACAACGCTATTGTCCGGTCAAAATATTATCGATTATTTAGGCTAAAAATAACCTGACGATTGTTTATAAACATCGATTGACATGTTTCTACAAACTTTACGGATACTATTTGGAATTTTCGTCTGCCTCTTGTGACCGCATTTGGATTACTGAACAAAACGTGCCAACAAAATGGTGTTTTTTGGATATAAAGAGGGACTTTATCGAACAAAACAAACATTTATTGTGTCTTGTGAGTGCAACCATACGAATATCATCAAAGGTAAGTGATACATTTTATTGCTATTTCTGACTTTCGTGACTAATCTACTTGGATGCTAACTGTTTGTAATGTTTTGTGTGCTGAGCGCTGTCCTCAGATAATCGCATGGTTTACTTTCGCCGTAAAGCCTTTTTGAAATCTGACAATGTAGCTGGATTAACAACAAGTTAAGCTTTATTTTGATGTATTGCACTTGTGATTTCATGAAAGTTAAATATTTATATTAATTTAATTTGAATTTGGCCCTCTGCAATTTCACCGGAAGTTGTCAAGATGGGACGCTAGCATCCCACTGATCCATAAGAAGTTTGAACGGCAGGGTGGAGTTCCAAAGGTCAAATCTCATTATGGTTGAACCACCCACCTTCACAGACATCGCCACTTTTTATACCTCCCTCTCTCTTTCTCTGTGGGTCAGTAACTCACTTCTTAGCCTCTCTCCCTCCCCCCTCTCTCACTCACCCTCTCCTCTACTCTACTCTACCGGAACGTCAAAGCACTGAATTACACCTGACACTATCTTCTATTAATATAATTTTTTCCCTCTTTCCCCCTTTCCCTGTTTCTATTTCTCTGTTGCCTCCCTCCATCACTGGTAACCCTCTATTTCCTCTAAAATTATATAGTGACTGGCCCCACTGAAGACCCCATCTTTCTTCTAAAAATACATCTCTAGCACCACTGGGGCCTGTATAGAGAGAGAGTGGAGCATGAGGAAAACTCAAGGACAGGACTTTGGAACAAGAAAAGAAAAATGAGCATGAAGGTTACCCTGGTTAATATACTGTATGTTCTTTATGTATTTTTTCCCTCCCTCCCTCCCTCCCTCCCTCCCTCCCTCCCTCCCTCCCTCCCTCCCTCCCTCCCTTCCATTCTCCCTCCTGCAAACTTGTCGAACTCCGCTCTCCCTATCCTGGCTTCTGAATGCCTCAGTGTATGTGTGTTTTTTGTGTGTGTGCCCATGCCCCTCTCTCTCTCCCTCTCTCTCTCCCTCTCTCTCTCTCATCTCTCTCTCTCTCTCTCTCTCCCTCTCTCTCTCTCTCTCCCTCTGCCTGGCAGCCGGCGGCGGTTTGTCATAACAGTCATCAGTAACTGTCGCCGTGGCGCCCGGAGCTTAATTAACCCACTCACTCATTAGCATGCCTTCACCTCGTCAGCCAATCAGAGACAAGAGAACACTCTGATTATTCACCAGTACAGTCTCAGCCAATTACGCGGGCCAAATGGAGGCGCATTAATCAAATCTTTAGTATGGCGGCAAACCGGCTCATATCAGATTGCAGGAGGCTGCAGAACTAATATGTCACTGTCAGCAGGCCTGGCGCAGTAGGCATTTAGGGGATTGCATTAACTGGATGGCTCTCTCACACATGCACACGCACCCACACACGCACACACACACACACACACACACACACACGCACACACACACACACACACACACACACACACACACACACACACACACACACACACACACACACACACAGTATGGCTCCAGCTGAATAGTGAGCCATAGTTAATGTGGAACACGGGCCCTCTGAAAACTATTAGCTTGACATGGCTGGGGGGGGGGGGGGGGGGGGGGGTGAAGGTATGCAGGGACGGAGAGAGAGAGAGAGAACAGTGAGCCTGCCTTTACTCCCCCACCGCTAATATGTCATCTGTCTCTCCTTCTTTCCTTTCCTTTTTTCCTCTTTTGTCTTGAAAAAAAAATCAAGGACGACAAGCTGAAAATGGCGAGTGTTGGGATGAGGGAGAGAGGAATGAAAGTGGGAGTGAAGAGGAGGAGGAGAGGGGCGGAGGGGGAAAGAGAGACGAAATGAAATGAAGACAGCCACAGGGATGGAGTGGAAATGAAAGACGCGGCATGAGGAGAACGGGAGAGAAGGGGCTGACAAATCAAAAGAAAAAGAGAGGTATGCAGAGAAAGGATGGAGTTGTCGCACCACCAGCGACGCCAGAAACGCTCAGAGTTTACCACTCTTTCCACAAAACACACATGACTTCCAACATAGTATACGATAGCGGGCAGGGAACATTCCTCCTACTGTGTGGTCTACGTGGCTCAACTGGTTGGGGTGTGGTGCTAGCAACATAGTGGTTATGGGTTTGATTCCCTTATGGTTCATCCCAAGGTGGTTAACCGTCACACAATGTATTTTGTCTCAAGTATGTATGTCCTGTATTGAATTACAAACTGAAACAGCAATGGGTAGGTTAAGAATGAATACTATCCACAGATCTTTCTAATTTTATTTGTTGTATATAGGCCTATGTGTTGCTAAAATAGCTTTTCAAGGAGACCCCATTTCATCCAGTTCAAATACAGAGAGGGAGAGAAACGGAGCGAAAGAGAGAATCAGAGAACGAGAGAACGAGAGAATGAGAGAATGAGAGAACGAGAGAACGAGAGAAAGAGAGAACGAGAGAAAGAGAGAACGAGAGAACGAGAGAATGAGAGAATGAGAGAATGAGAGAATGAGAGAATGAGAGAAAGAGAGATTGAGAGAGAGAGAATGAGAGAACGAGAGAACGAGACAAAGAGAGAATCAGAGAACGAGAGAATGAGAGAATGAGAGAAAGAGAGAATCAGAGAATCAGAGAGAATGAGAGAAAGAGAGAAAGAGAGAATCAGAGAATCAGAGAATCAGAGAATCAGAGAATCAGAGAATAACAGAATCAGAGAATCAGAGAGAATGAGAGAATGAGAGAAAGAGAGAAAGAGAGAATCAGAGAGAAAGAGAGAAAGAGAGAATGAGAGAATGAGAGAATGAGAGAAAGAGCGAGGGAGGGATGGTGAAAAAAGGATTGAGTAAAAAGCTGTCTGGGTGATTTTAATGAGCTGCGACGTTTTTATTATCATTATTAATTAGCAGTTTTCAACCAACCGAATGAAATCAATATGTTGGAGTGAAACGAATTTCAGCAGGCCATTGGGATCAATCAGTGGGAGTTTTTATCTACATAACTGCCACTAAGCCCGGCTCGTTAGGGCTACATTAGGAGCACCAAGATTGGCGGGGCTTTTAATTAAAGTGACATAAACCGAACGACCATTTTTCTTCCGCTGCTCACTTCTAATCTCATTTGCAATTTCTCCCCTTTTCTTCTCCTTTTTCTCTCTCTGTCGTGTGTTTGAGTGAAGTGTGCAGCTGCTTGCTGCTTTCTCTTGGGTTTATTTCTTCTTCCTTCTCGAGTTATCTCTCAAACACACAGCCAGAAAACACACACACACACATGGTGTGCACAGATATGCATAGATACGCATACACACACACGCGCGCTCGTGGACACATGCACGCGCGCACCCACACACGTTCTTTAATCTCTCTCGCTCACCTCTTAATCAGACAAGCAGGAAAATGGGATTAGGGACTATCTGCTGAAATTCCGGGTTTCCAAGTGGGAGATTTTGTCCTTGTTTACTAAGCTGTGGTTTTCCTCCGGGAAGAGAGGCAAAATCCCACAGTCCCACTTGACATGATGAGAGCTTTAGACCAGGGAGAACCCACACCTCAACCATGTCTCTCTCAACTATACGTCTAAATCTCAAGCAACTTCAAGCTGTTCCTGTAAAATCATTTAATCCCCTGTTGGAGGCACACAAAGAATATCTCTCCTCTTCATCTTTCTGTCCTTCTCCCTCTGTCATTCTTTATTTTAATTTAGACAACAAAGTTGTGTTAAATATCTAATTGTTACTTTCCCTCCCTCCCTCCCTCCCTCCCTCCCTCCCTCCCTCCCGAGGTCCGTAGCCCACCAGTTAATCCCTGTCTAATTTATTACCCAGATGCCCCTGTTCTGAAGGCCCATTAACAACACACACTGACACAGCACACTGGCCCATGTCCTCATTTATCCTGTTATCACACACACATGCAAGCACACACACACACACACACTTGGACCGAAGACAAAGCATGACACCTTCCTCGTTTTCACGCACACACACACACACACACACACACACACACACACACACACACACACACACACACACACACACACACACACACACACACACACACACACACACACACACCCAGGTCCATGTCCTAATTTATCGTCTTATTACAGTACAGAGCCACCAGCAATTAATTATCCATTAAAGCACGAGTGTGCAGGATTTATGGTAGGGGATGGTGGGATGGGGGTGGGGGCAGACTGGGGAGGGGAGATGGAGGAGGAGAAGTGGGGAGAACAAAGATGAGGGAGGGGAGAGAATAGAGAAGGAGTAAAAAAGGAGAAGGTAGGATAGGAGCTGGGGAGAGAGGGTGTAGGTGAGAGGAGGGATAGGGGAGAAGGGTTGGAGACTGGGGGAAGAGAAGGACGGCGAGACAGGTGTGGGGTGGAGAGGACAGGATGGGGTAGATGTGAGAGGAGGAGTAGGAGAGGGAGAGAGGAGAAGTGCAGTACGTTGGTATGATCTGAAAACGAGAGTATCAATTAAACAGGGAGCGAGATACAGTATTGTGACACATCCGGGCCTGACAGAGAAGCCTTAGAGGAAGCATGTAGTGTACTATTCTATACGGTCTATGCTGTCTCTGCTACAGCGATACTGCTGTCTTCATCATTGTCTCTGTCAGCCGTGATGGACTATAATGAACATGAGAAACAACAGCACTAGCTGAAGGCTACTCACATATTCACAGCTTGCTGCTCTGCTCTGCTCGGAGCCTCTTAGCACACTGTCACTTGCTGCCTTTTCTCTCCCGACTCCCCAGATGAAGAGGAATATTATCCCTCCGATGCTGACACACACTTCATCTCTTCATGAAAAATGCTGTTTATGGTTTTTCTTTGTTGTGGTTGCGGAACGTGTCAAGGAATACAGGCATCTGGATTTGTCACTGTCTGCCGAGTTACTTTTCTATTCACCTCTATCTTCTTTCTGTCAACAGTACCACTACGGAGCAGCGACGAGGAGAGGAACAGCAAGAAACAACAGACACACGTTGTATTTATCCTTTGATGAGAAAGAAGAATAGAAAGATGACTGGCAGGATCAAGAAGAATGGAAGTGAATCCTACTGTGTTGTAGGTGAAACTTGTAGGAGCAGCTGTATTGTTTTATTCCGACAGAAACATTCAAACAGAATATATTCCCCCTCAGCTATTCCCATCATAACTACTATGGTTTGGGCTGAATGAGGAGAGTACAGTAGAGTACGTGAGCTGATCAATAGGCCCAGTCTGCTTCCTGGCCCGTGGCGCCAGCTTCACATCAACGCTCCAGCCTAATGTTAGCCACAGCAGCAATTTATCATCTGAAGGAAATTATAGCTCAACGTGTAAATAAATACAAACCTTTTAGGAAGGAAAAACAAGTATTAGTTTCCCCATTCCCATTAAATATACCTGTGACTGTCTATCTTTTGGAAAGCGGTAGGTGGGCTTCACCCACGCACACACACAGGCAAACACACAAACACTCACAAACACACATACACCATTCTAAAGACTATAACACTCACTAGATCAGTGGCACTGCAGGAGGTACTCGGGCAGGGGGATATTCATTATGCTTATCTGTTACAAAATGTAGAACTGCTGACCCTTTCAGCCTATAAGTAACCTCTAGAGAAAGTTGTGAATGTATATCAAGGTGAGCAAAGGTGAGCAAACATAAGCACCAGTGCTTGATAAATAGTGCCAGTCTGGTCTCGCCAACGAGAGGTAAGATGGTAAACGTAAATAGCTAACACTTCCCCTGATCCTAACCTTAACTCTTTAACCCAAATCCAAAACTTAACCCTAACCCCCATACTAGCTAACGTTAGCTAGCTAGCCACCTAGCTAGAATTCGTAACATATAAGTTTAGAAAATTCGTAAAATATTGTACATTTTGCAAATTTGTAACACATAATACGAATTGTAATTCACAAGATATCATACTAAATGGGTGATGGATATCCACAAATTAATACATACCATACGAAGTGTAACTTATCATACCAAATAGAATGCATCTCAGATTTTTGTACAGAATAATACGAAATGCTCTGAGACCAGGTTGATAGCGCATAAACAATTGTAATGTCACACCCTGACCGTAGAGATCCTTTTATTCTCTATGTTTGGTTGGTCAGGGTATGACTCGGGTGGGAAACTCTATGTTCTGTGTTTCTATGTTTTGGCCGGGTATGGTTCTCAATCAGGGACAGCTGTCTTTCGTTGTCTCTGATTGGGAATCATACTTAGGCAGCCTGTTTTCCTTTTGTATTTTGTGGGTAGTTGACTTTGTTAGTGGCCTGTATAGCCCTAGTAAGCGTCACGTTCGTTTTTGTGGTTTCTTGTTTTGTTGGCCACGTTTATAATAAAGTAAAATGTACGCTCACAACACTGCACCTTGGTCCGGTCATTTCCACCACGACGGCGATCGTGACATGTAAAGGGTGAATTGCATAAAGACATTATCGGTACTGTATTTGTTTAGATTGAGTCAAGGATATGTTTTGTATAATTCTACAAAGTCCTACTGAAAAATGTATAGCCTGTTTTCATTTAATTTACAATAAAAACATTGCAGTGTAATACATTTTATACATTATTTTTGTAGTTTCGATTAGTAATAGAGTTATAGTAAGTAATACTGTCCAGTTACAGTTAATTTTGGGCAAAGTAGAAAGTAAAAGACAATAATAATATAACCAGCCAGATGCACAGGTGAATTTATTTCCCATATTCTTAAACAAAAGTACCAGTGCATGTACAATTGTAAAGGATGAATTGCATTAATAAATATTTGTGGAAATACAGTATATCTATGGCAAAATATAAAACCAGGCATTTGTTGATTGTATTGGACACGGTATTGTGGCCGTTTATCCGTGCCTTTATGCATGAATCAATCTCATCTTCTCTTTATCTTTCGGGTCCACAGTCACCACACAGTTTCTTGGCTTTGTGTGAGCAGGCCCCACAAACAAACCAGTTGCACTACACACAGTTTTCATGGGCCTTGTTTCGTGTGCATCTTCCCGACTTAACATTGTGTTCTTTTTTCCCCGAGTGGGAGCTGGGGGGAAGAGCAGGACGCACCGCTGCCTTGGCGGCCATCTTGGCGGCTGTAGCTGCTTTCTTACCAGCATGCTCTGACCAGATGGCAATTGTCTTTTTTTTATGCTTGTTCTTATGTTTCTATTATTTATCTTTTTTCTCTTTGCACTGTAAGTCTACACTTGTTGTTTACGACTCATGTGACAAATAACATTTGATTTCATGTGGAGTACAGTTCCACTGGTATATTGTCTTGCACAGAAGGCAGTAGCTCCCTACTCTGTTTGTTCACTGTTCCGAGCAGGCTAGTCGTCTTTGCAATCAACTTGTCACATAAAGAAAATTGTTGAATTTGTCTCTTTACCGTCTGTTGGCCCTGTTCTGTTTTTTCTGTGGCGAGGCATCGGAGGCAGAGGCTCGAAGTCAATATCAGACTCAGATGAAGACTCTTCAACAGCAACGTCGATTTCGAGCTCAGTATCTGATCCTCCATCCGATTCCAGCTCATCTAAATTAGTTTGGTTCGGCTTTCCATTGTGAACTACAGTGCCTTGCGAAAGTATTCAGCCCCCTTGAACTTTGCGACCTTTTGCCACATTTCAGGCTTCAAACATAAAGATATAAAACTGTATTTTTTTGTGAAGAATCAACAACAAGTGGGACACAATCATGAAGTGGAACGACATTTATTGGATATTTCAAACTTTTTTAACAAATCAAAAACTGAAAAATTGGGCGTGCAAAATTATTCAGCCCCTTTACTTTCAGTGCAGCAAACTCTCTCCAGAAATTCAGTGAAGATCTCTGAATGATCCAATGTTGACCTAAATGACTAATGATGATAAATACAATCCACCTGTGTGTAATCAAGTCTCCGTATAAATGCACCTGCACTGTGATAGTCTCAGAGGTCCGTTAAAAGCGCAGAGAGCATCATGAAGAACAAGGAACACACCAGGCAGGTCCGAGATACTGTTGTGAAAAAGTTTAAAGCCGGATTTGGATACAAAAAGATTTCCCAAGCTTTAAACATCCCAAGGAGCACTGTGCAAGCGATAATATTGAAATGGAAGGAGTATCAGACCACTGCAAATCTTCCAAGACCTGGCCGTCCCTCTAAACTTTCAGCTCATACAAGGAGAAGACTGATCAGAGATGCAGCCAAGAGGCCCATGATCACTCTGGATGAACTGCAGAGATCTACAGCTGAGGTGGGAGACTCTGTCCATAGGACAACAATCAGTCGTATATTGCACAAATCTGGCCTTTATGGAAGAGTGGCAAGAAGAAAGCCATTTCTTAAAGATATCCATAAAAAGTGTTGTTTAAAGTTTGCCACAAGTCACCTGGGAGACACACCAAACATGTGGAAGAAGGTGCTCTGGTCAGATGAAACCAAAATTGAACTTTTTGGCAACAATGCAAAACGTTATGTTTGGCGTAAAAGCAACACAGCTCATCACCCTGAACACACCATCCCCACTGTCAAACATGGTGGTGGCAGCATCATGGTTTGGGCCTGCTTTTCTTGAGCAGGGACAGGGAAGATGGTTAAAATGGATGGGAAGATGGATGGAGCCAAATACGGGACCATTCTGGAAGAAAACCTGATGGAGTCTGCAAAAGACCTGAGACTGGGACGGAGATTTGTCTTCCAACAAGACAATGATCCAAAACATAAAGCAAAATCTACAATGGAATGGTTCAAAAATAAACATATCCAGGTGTTAGAATGGCCAAGTCAAAGTCCAGACCTGAATCCAATCGAGAATCTGTGGAAAGAACTGAAAACTGCTGTTCACAAATGCTCTCCATCCAACCTCACTGAGCTCGAGCTGTTTTGCAAGGAGGAATGGGAAAAAATGTCAGTCTCTCGATGTGCAAAACTGATAGAGACATACCCCAAGCGACTTACAGCTGTAATCGCAGCCAAAGGTGGAGCTACAAAGTATTAACTTAAGGGGGCTGAATAATTTTGCACACCCAATTTTTCAGTTTTTGATTTGTTAAAAAAGTTTGAAATATCCAATAAATGTCGTTCCACTTCATGATTGTGTCCCACTTGTTGTTGATTCTTCACAAAAAAATACAGTTTTATATCTTTATGTTTGAAGCCTGAAATGTGGCAAAAGGTCGCAAAGTTCAAGGGGGCCGAATACTTTCGCAAGGCACTGTATAAACTTTGTATGTTGTACTCAGTGTCTGATTTGACTCCCCGAGGGGAGACTATATACCATTTTCAGCCTTTCATAATAAAATAATGGGACCACCCACAATGCCCAGAATTCTTCATTATCATTATACTATTGTTCTAAATTCAATCATCCTCTTCTGTCACACCCTGATCTGTTTCACCTGTCTTTGTGCTTGTCTACACCCCCTCCAGGTGTCACCCATCTTCCCCATTATCCCCAGTGTATTTCTCTGTTTGTTCTCTGTTTGTCTGTTGCCAGTTTGTTTTGTCATCAAGCCTCCCCTTGCTCCTGCCTTTTTCTAGTTCCTGTTTTTTTGTTTTCCAGGTTTTGACTATTCTGCCTGCCCTGACCCTGAGCCTGCCTGCCATTCTGTATTTTGTCACACCCCTCTGGATTATTAACCTCTGCCTGCCCTGACCCCGAGACTGCCTGACATTCTTTACCGTATGGTCTCTGATCTGGATTACTGACCTCTGCCTGCCCTTGAACTGTCGTTTTGCCTGCCCCGTCTTAGTAATAAACTTTTGTTACTTCGACACTGCCGGTATCTGGGTCTTCTCCTGAAACTTGATAGTACAAACTGGCCACGACTGTCCCAGCAGACTCGGACCAACTCTGCAATGCCGTCTCCTCCCAAGGAGCCACCATTGGAAGGCATGAGGAGTTGCTTTGTGGTCTTATGGAAGGGTTCCAGACATTGGCCGAACGCCATGATTGAACACATTGCTGGAGCAATTCCGTGGGTTGTCTGTTAGGCAGCCTACCACAACCGTAACTTCCCAGCCCCTCAGTAACCCAGCTGTTTTGGGGCGGCAGGTCAGTCAGTGGTTAGATCTTTGGGCCAGTAACCAAAAGGTCCCTGAGCTGACAAGGTCAAATCTGTCATTCTGCCCCTGAACAAGGCAGTTCCTAAGCCATCATTGTAAATCAGAATTTGCTCTTAACTGACTTGCCTAGTTAAATAAATGTTAAATAAAACATTTTTATAAAAAAATATCAGCACCACCTTCCTGATTTCCAGTGAACCCCGCTTATCTCCCCCGGAACGCTTCCATGGAGAGTCAGGCACCTGTCGGGCATTTCTTGCGCAGAATTCCCTCATCATCGAGCTCTAAGATGTCCGAGACGGCTCTCGCCTGGGCTACGGCAGTATGGGAACAACTGTCGGCCGTATGCTTCAGTCTGGAGGAGACGGCTCCATTGCCGAGAGAACCCGAGGCTACCCAAGTTCCCCTGAGAGTCCCCGAATCTGCCAATTCACCTCTTCCCGAGCCGATGCAACTAGGCAGAGCTGTTCCCAGCCGAACAGGCTTCACACAAAGAATTGCCTGTATTGCGGGACTACTAGTCATTTCGTGGCCACCTGTCCACGAAAAGACCAGGAGTGAGTACTCTGGTGGGCCATATGGATAACATTTCATCTCCCCTTACTCGCACCCCTTTACATGCCATCTGGCTGTGGTGGAACCAGTCCAAATCTCTCCGTGTACTCATCAACTCTGGGGCCGATGAAAGCTTTATGGACACTACCCCGGTGTCCGAGCTTGGCATCCCCACTCAGCCCCTATCCATTCCCATGGACGTTAGAGCACTGGAGCAGCCGGGTCACCATAATACCACCCCCATCAACCTACGTGTGTCAGGGAACCACAGCGAGACGATCCAATTCCTGCTTAGGTCTAGCCCCTTTTTTTTTTCACTTCCTACCTGAATGACGTGCCCAAAGTAAACTGCCTGTAGCTCAGGCCCTGAAGCCAGGATATGCATATAATTGGTACCATTGGAAAGAAAACACAAGTTTGTAGAAAGGTTAAACTAATGTTGGAGAATATAACATAATAGATATGGTAGGAGCAAATCCAAAGAAAAACCAACCAGAATTTTCCTCTTAGAAATGCATCCAGAGTGCAACTGCAGTGTTTCCTGGGATTCGCCAACTTTTATCACCATTTTATCCGGGGTTACAGCACCCTGGTTGCCCCCCTGTCTGCACTCACCTCTCCCAAGATTCCGTTCACGTGGTCCCCAGCTGCTGACCGGGCGTTCCAGGATCTCAAACACTGTTTTACCACAAGCTCCCATCTTGGTTTATCCTGACCCATCCCGCCAGTTCGTGGTGAAGGCCTATGCTTCAGATGTCGGAGTGGAGGCTGTCCTGTCCCAGCGGTCTGCCCTGGACCTCAAGTTACATCCCTGTGTCTTCTTCTCCCATCACCTCAATGCCACAGAGAGGAACTATGGTGAGGGGAATTGTGAACTTCTCGCGGTGAGGATGGCTTTGGATGGAGTGGAGTCACTGGATGGAGGGGGGCGGAACATCAGTTCTCCGTGATTTCTTTACCCTCACGTAATATCTCCACCCTCATTATTCAGATCGTTCCAATTCAATCACCCTCTACACCCTCCTCCTCATCATTCAGTTCATTCAAATTCAATTAAGTCACATGCACATGATCAGTTTCTATCTGGTTTCTATCACCCATTCGGTGAGGAGAGACGTATTGGCGCTTGGGTACCAACGTCTTTCGGCACATTTGTCTTGGCCCTTTAAGTTAGTAACAGCTGTTAAAAAACAGGTAAACAGATTCTAAATACTTTTCAGTTTTTTATTTAAGAATGACAACTGAGTAATCTAAAAAAAAATTGCAACGGTTATTTAATTTAAAAATCAACATTGCAAGCAGAACAGATTTAATTAAACAGATTTGCCCATGGGGTGCAATACAATACAACACAGTTATTAATTTACAACAGGGCTCTACCACCCTGTTCCTGGATAGCTACAGTCCTGTAGGTTTTCATTTTAACCCTAATATAGTGCACCTGATTCTAAATGTAGAATATTGGAGGAGGGGATGGCTGACGTTTTATAAACTCCTAACCAACTGTGCCCCAGGAAGCGAAGGTAACCTGCCTAAATGATTACCGCCTCGTAGCACTCACGTCGGTAGCCATGAAGTGCTTTGAAAGGCTAGTCATGGCTCACATTAACAGCATCCTCCCGGATACCCTAGACCCACTCTAATTCGCATATCGCCCCAACAGATCCACAGCTGACGCAATCTCAATCGTACTCCATACTGCCTTTCCCACCTGGACAAAATGAGCACCTATGTGAGAATGCTGTTCATTGACTACAGCTCAGCATTCAACACCATAGTGCCCAAGAAGCTCATCACTAAGCTAAGGAACCTGGGACTTAACACCTCCCTCAGCAACTGGCGCCTGGACTTCCTGACGGGCCTCCCCCAGGTGGTAAGGGTAGGCAACAATATGTCTGCCATGCTGATTCTCAACACTGAGGCCCCTCAGGGGTGTGTACTTAATCCCCTCCTGTACTCCTTGTTCACCCACGACTGCGTGGCCAAACACAACTCCAACACCATCATTAAGTTTTCTGACGACACAACCGTGGTAGGCTTGATCACCAACAACAACGAGACAGCCTATAGGGTGGAGGTCAGAGAACTGGCAGTGTGGTGCCAGGACAACAACCTCTTCCTCAATGTGAGCAAGACAAAGGGGCTGATCGTGGACTACAGGAAAAGGAGGGCCGAACAGGCCCTCATTAACATCAACGGGGATGTAGTGGAGCGGGTCAAGAGTTCCTTGGTGTCCACATTATCGACAAACTATCATGGTCCAAACACACCAAGACAGTCGTAAAGAGGGCACGGCAAAACCTTTTCCCCCTCAGGAGACTGAATAGATTTGGCAAGGGTTCCCAGATCCTCAAAAAGTTATACAGCTGCAGCATCGAGAGCATCCTGACCGGTTACATCACTGTCTGGTGTGGCAACGTCTCGGCATCTGACCGTAAGGCGCTACTGCCCAGTACCTCACTGGAGCCAAGCTTCCTGCCATCCAGGACCTATATAATAGTGGGTCAGAGGAAAGCCCATCATCTTGTCAGAGGCTCCAGTCACCCAAGTAATAGAGTGTTTTCTCTGCTACCACACGGCAAGTGGTACCGGAACGCCAAGTCTAGGACCTAAAGGCTCCTTAACAGCTTCTACCCCCAAGCCATAAGACTGCTGAACACCCGGACTATTTACATTGACACCCCCCCCCCCTCCATTTGTTTTGTACACTGCTGTTTATTGTCTATGCACAGTCACTTCACCCCTACCTACATGTACAAATGACCTCAACTAACCTGTACCCCCACACACTGACTCGGTACCGGTACCCCCTGTATATAGCCTCATTATTGTTCTTTTATTGTGTTACTTTTGATTATTTTTTACTTTAGTTTATTTGGTAAATATTTTCTTAGCTCTTCTTGAACTGCACTGTTGGTTAAGGGCTTGTAAGCATTTCACGGTAAGGTGTACACTTGTTGTATTCGGCGCATGTGGCAAATAAAGTTTGATTTGATTTGAATTGTCTCAAGACCTAAAAATCCTTCTTCGACCTGTCTCCTCGCCTTCATCTACACTGCTTGACGTGGATTTAACAAGTGACACGAAAAGGGGTCGTCATGTTCACCTGGGTTCACCTGATCAGTCATGGAAAAAGCAGGTGTTCTTAATGTTTTGTAAATATTATGAACGCTACCCAGAACTCACCTTGTCAAATTTCAACTTCCATTTGGGCTTGCTAGCTAAATTAAGCAGCCAACATGTTGCCTATGTTTATGCTTTTACAATAACCAAACAGTTGGATAAGCAAATCATTTGTGAAACCATGATGCGATGTATGACAGGATTGATGTTGCATGCAATTTCGATGTTGTTTGAGTTGCTTTTGTGTATCAGCAAATGTGCTTGAGATGATCTCACTGCAAGACATGTTGCTTGACAAATAACTCTCAGTCAAGGTGAGATCCCCGCTCACTCAGCCTATTAGCTCCCAGCTCACTCAGCCTGTCTTTTCAGACTTTCTGATAGGTAGACATTAGAGAAAAGTACATCCTCTCATATTATGAGCGGGACCTTTAAAACTGCTAAATGTTCTCTCTGATGCCAAGAGGGAGGGCCATTTGAAATGTTGTTTCCGAGGGCTGGAGACTTGGTTAGTCCGGCCATGCACTGCAGCAGTCATAGTAAAACTCATTGTATGTTATTTGTATCGCACTCTAAAGGTCGGAGTTGTATTCTGAATTTGAGGGGGTACCTGATGAATTTGCTATCACGGCACCAAAAAAGTTTGGGAACCCCTGCTCTAAATATCCTCATAGCCACGCCCATTCGGCACCCACCCTACCCTCTCTATTAGACCTCCCCTTCAGCGACTGGGACTGTTTTTCCACGTTGACAAGCAGAATGGATGGCTTCTATTACAATGTGCAAGAAACACATTCTCTGTGGATGAAGGTAGTAAATTATAAGAGAAAGGAGAGGTCTGGTCCGGCTAACAAGCCTGCTGGAGATCTATTCCTAATGGGGTCGAGCCACCATGTCACAGTAAATCAACCGCTATGGAATGACCACAATCTTCATCTTCATCACCATCCTCTGGGCATCAAGCCGAACACAGCAGGATGCACTAAATATATCTAGGCTTAGCTAGGATGCTAATGCTACCACAGAGATCCTATTAAATGAATATATAATTATACGACTGTTACTCTGTTTTTCACTACCTCTAACTTCTCTTTTCTCATTTCATAGTTCTTTATTTCTGAGGCTGAGAGAATAGAGGGAGAGCAAGAGAAAGCAGAGGAGAGGATATGTGACAGCTGACATTCTACCTGTCTGACAGGTGACAGGGTGGGCGGGGGTCAGAACCCTCTGTCAGCTGAGTCACTGTGACAGCACCTGAGTGACAGCAGGGTTCAACTGTGGTCTCCTCATTGTGTGTGTGTTTGTGTGTGTGAATGTGTTTGTGTGTTTGTGTGCAAGGACAAATGAGATGTCAGTGCTGTCTTACAGCTCATTCTGTGTTTCAGGGATCTGACAACAGGCTATGGCTGGCTCTGAAATAAATAGTCACACACGCACACACACCACAGACGCACACGGGCACACACACACACACACACACACACACACACACACACACACACACACACACACACACACACACACACACACACACACACACACACACACACACACACGTTATGTTATTCTGTCCTTGTGGTGACCTAGAATGTATTTCCATTCAAAATCTTATTTTCCTTAACCCCTAACCCTTGACTTGACCCAAACCCTTACCCTTACCATTACCCTGACCCTTAAGCCGAACCCCTAACCCTAATTGTAACCCTAAACCTAACCCCTAAGCTAAAAGTAGTCATCATGGGGACTAGGGGAGGAGAATTTCACTTGTTTTCCTCTCCTTGTGGGGACTTTTGGGGATTTTAGGTCCCCACAAGGATAGAAGGCCCCCCCCCCCACACACACTCATCTCATTGAAAAACAACAAGTCCCTTTATAGCTCTTTTCAACTTTCAACTGAAACATCCCTGACACCAACTAATACTTCAACAGTGTTTCCAGGACAACAGCTCTATGAGAGGTCAGAGTTCAGCTTGATTCCTGTAGCAATTTCATCGCCTCTCATCAGCCTTTTCATCAATTCAGAGACATTACCACAACCATAGCAGACCACCATGTCCTTGGTAGGAAGATTGTTGGCACATAATTACACACACGCAGGCACACACACACACACACAAAAACACACACACACAAAAACACACACACTTGGACCGAAGACAAAGAATGATATCTTTCCTCGCACCTCGTTTTCACTTCTCTCCCATGAGCCACCCGGACAGGAAATGGGAATGACTGCTTCCTGTCTGTATATGTTTTGAAGAGTGTCCTGGGGGAACCCGTTGTAACGGCACTGTTCCTCTCTCTCTCTCTCTCTCTCTGCCTCGCTCTCTTTTCCCTGCTTTGCTCTGCATCTCTCTGTCTCTCTCTAACCCTCCCCTCTCTCTCTCCCTCCCTCCCTCCCTCCCTCTGTCTGTCTGTTTGAGTGAGTGTGTGAGCCGTGCCGTGTCCCTGCTGTAAAACCTTCACAGAGTCAGAGCCGGGAGCAGGTTGCCTGGGAAGCCTCCCTGATGCTCTGACAGTTTGCTCTGAGTGACATGTGATCTGTACAACATTCACCACTAATACATCTAGCTGTCACACACACATACACACTTGAAAGAGGCAGGGCCCCCAGGCTCAGCTTTACAAGAACTGTGTGTGTGTGTGTGTGTGTGTGTGTGTGTGTGGTGTGTGTGTGTGTGTGTGTGTGTGTGTGTGTGTGTGTGTGTGTGTGTGTGTGTGTGTGTGTGTGTGTGTGTGTGTGTGTGTGTGTGTGTGTGTGTGTGTCAGTTAGGCACAGCTTTACCTTAACTACGGCGGATGAAACTGTAGGCTGGAGAATTACAGCTGACAGGGAAAACGCCTGCATCAAATCTGACTGCTCGTCTGCCTCCCTTTCTAACCCCTCGTTGTCTCACTCTCTCTTGCTTGTGTTCTCTCTCTTCATGTCTCACACTGTCATTCCCACCTTCTCTCGCTCTCCTCACAGTACAAACTAATATTCATTATATGTCATTTATTATTGCTCTTGGAAATATTTTAATATTACACAAAAAAACATACATTGTTCATTTCCTTTTCGTGACAGTTATTTTTCTTCATTTTGATGTTGGACTGAAAATAATGATCTAAATAAATGTACTTTTTAGATTATTTTTGTTTTTACATTTGACCACTTACCTCAGCACCAGTCCAAACATAGAAAGGTCCAATCTTCATATTTCACCACAGTGAAGTTCATTGTATGGTCTATGGCCAACAGGAGACATATTCACAGTTAGCACCTGACAGCCATAAATGTCCTCAGACCCATTCCATCATCTACACATCAACCCATAAACTTACTCAGCGTGATGCTGTATTTATGGGAAATTGCCTGGAGGAGGCATAACTCTTCATCACTCTGTGACCTTTTTGAATTCATCATAGATGTGAGCTGTCATAAAGGCTTTAGTCGTCTGTATGGTGTAATATATGTGGGGAGCTGGTTGGATGGATCTCTGTGTGTTGACTCGTATCACTCTGTCTGTCAGACACAATGTGGCAGACAGGTGGACAATTGGTCTTTGTATCAATGGAACGCATCAACGTCAAAATGCACAAACACACACTTTCACAATGCACACACAACCCCATAAATGTTAACGCTGGCGGTAGCGCTGTAGGTGGGTGTCTCAGAAATATTTAGGCTATATTGACTGTGGGAATTGTGAGCACAATATCTGGGCGTTGGTGCGAAAGGGCTGGGATTTTATGAATAAATTGATTATAGGGCGTGACGAGGGCTTGGCCACTCACTGGCCAATCAACTCGTTTCATGGCTTAATACTGCATGCTAGGCCTCCCGGGTGGCGCAGTGGTTAAGGGCGCTGTACTGCAGCGCCAGCTGTGCCATCAGAGTCCCTGGGTTCGCGCCCAGGCTCTGTCGTAACCGGCCGCGACCGGGAGGTCCGTGGGGCGACGCACAATTGGCCTAGCGTCGTCCGGGTTAGGGAGGGATTGGTCGGTAGGGATCTCCTTGTCTCATCGCGCACCAGCGACTCCTGTGGCGGGCCGGGCGCAGTGCGCGCTAGCCAAGGTTGCCAGGTGCACGGTGTAGCCTCTGACACATTGGTGCGGCTGGCTTCCGGGTTGGATGCGCGCTGTGTACTGCCGGTTGGGTCTCAACCGGCCTCTGTGTTGTGGACGTCGGTGAAGACCCGCCTGCTAGCTTTCCTACGCTCGCCTAGCGTTGTAACGAATACCGAACGGCTCCCTGTTTCATCTATTCCTGCTCATTGGACCCTATGATCATTCGGCTACACAACTGACACCTGCTGGACTGTTCATTAACACAGTACTTCATTTTGTTTATCTGCCAGGCCCTCTGTGTAGCTAACTGACCCTCTCTGCTAATTCATCGCCATTTACCCGTTGTTGTTGTCTTAGCTGTTTTCCGTTGTTGTCTTACCCGTTGTTGTCTTAGCTCTCCCAATCAACACCTGTGATTGCTTTATGCCTATCTCTAATGTCAATATGCTTTGTATAGTTGTTTAGGGAAGCTCTCATTATTGTATTTTACTGCGGAGCCCCTAGTCCCGCTCAACATGCCTCAGATAGCTCCGGTGTCCCACCCCCCACACATGCAGAGACCGCACCTAGCTTAACTGGCGCCTCCAGAGATGCAACCTCTCTCATCGTCACTCAATGCCTAGGTTTACCTCCACTGTACTCGCACCCTACCATACCCTTGTCTGTACATTATGTCCTGAATCTATCCTACCACGCCCAGAAATCTGCTCCTTTTATTCTCTGTTCCCAACGCACTAGATGACCAGTTCTTATAGCCTTTAGCTATACCCTCATCATAATCCTCCTCTGTTCCTCTGGTGATGTAGAGGTTATCCCAGGCCCTGTGTGTCCCCAGGCGCTCTCATTTGTTGACTTCTGTAACCGTAAAAGCCTTGGTTTCATGCATGTTAACATCAGAAGCCTCTTCCTTAAGTTTGCTATACTCTGCCAACCCTGATGTCCTAGCCGTGTCTGAATCCTGGCTTAGGAAGGCCACCAAAAATTCTAAAATTTCCATCCCCAATTACAACATTTCCCATCAAAATAGAACTGCTAAAGGGAGCGGAGTTACAATCTACTGTAAAGATAGCCTGCAGAGTTCTGTCATAATATCCAGGTCTGTTCCCAAACAGTACGAGCTTCTACTTTTAAAAATCCATCTCGCCAGAAATAAGTCCCTCACTGTTGCCGCTTCTTATATACCCCCCTCAGCTCCCAGCTGTGCCCTGGACACCATATGTGAATTGATTGCCCCCTATCTATCGTCAGAGTTCGTACTGTTAGGTGACCTAAACTGTCAGAGCAGCTTACCGATCGCTGCAGCTGTACACAGCCCATCTGTAAATAGCCCATCCTACCAACAACCTAACAACAATCTCACACCCTGACCAAACCAAATAGAGATTAAAAGGCTCTCTACGGTCAGGGCGTGACATTTATCTTGGCCAGGTCGCAGTTGTAAATGAGAACTTGTTCTCAACTGGCCTACCTGGTTAAATAAAGGTAAAATAAAAAAGAAATAAAACATATTATTTCATGTGCATATGGGCAATGTGCGTCACTGCTGGATAGGATGTGCTTCCATGGTCAAAATCCATGCCATAACCAACCATGTTACCGCTAAAACCAGCTTTTGGTTGGTCTTAAATATCCCCACCAGTGCTGCCTGAAATTAGCACTTTGGCGCACATTTTTAAGGACACAAGTCAGATATTGCAACCCCTCACACCTCAGCGCAAGTGAGCTCATTTACTGTATGACAGGTAAATGACCAAACCTGGTGCTAGAGTTTGACAATAGAGCCCAAAGAGGGATTCCAAAAACAGATGGAGTTGCTTCTCACCAAGTATCATATGTATATAAAACATACTATGGACGTTTGTCATGTACATTTGTCAGACATCTTACCATCTAAGTCAAATCCTAACTTCGAACCAATTCTTGTCAAGCCGAGGATAATTGCGTAATCTCAAGATAACAGATCTTTCCCCTAATGAGAGTGTTGATGAGAGTGATGATGGATGAATGAATGAATGTGAATGTGAAGGTGAATGAATGAATGAAAGATGAACTGAGATAATGAAAGAGGATTGGGGGAGAATAAACAGGTTTAAGAGTCTAACCCTGTCTTTTACCTCTCTTTAACCTGTTCTTCACCCCTCGTTAGCTTCCAGCGCTCCTCTCCCTGACCTGCGAACCCTGGCTGAACTCTCATCATGCCCAGGGGTTAAGATTCACTTCACGCCCGGCGGCCTGGGTCTAGACCAACAAACACTCCCTCTACCCTGCTCTGACCCCAGCAGTGTGTGTGTGTGAGTGTATGTGTTGACAGCTCTGACCCTCGGCCATCACATCCTCAACTCCCCAGCACCCTGCTGGGGGAGATAAAATATACACGGTCAGAACTCTCACACACACTTGGATCTCATTTACCACTTCATATTCAGTTAGGTGAGAGAAATAGATGCGTGTATGTGCATGTGTGTGTGTGTGTCAAATCTCCTCTCTGAGTGACTGAACAGTGACCCTTTAACTACCAGCCTGACTGGCTGAATGCTCCCACTGTCCCCTCCAGCTAATTTATGGGCTTCCCTCAGCCCCACAGGCCCCCAACCCTTATCCCTCAGCCCCCACACTGCCACACTGTCACAATGTTAGGTCAGGCCTACCTCCTGCACTGGGAATGCAGCACACACACCCACACACACATGCATGCACACACGCACGCACACAACACACAATACCCGTTCTCCTTTCAGCCTGGTCACCCGTGATACAAGTCAGTATTCGATGTCCATCCATGTCTGAGGACGTCGGGAGATACTGTGGAAACCGGCCACTAGGGGCAACAGCGAGCGATGTTACCTTCAAGTAGCATCTGCCTCTGATTACAAAAGTTGCAAGTTTGAATCCAGCGATGGAAAGTTGTTTTTGAGATTTTTATTTGAGCCTATCCCAAACTTTAACCCTTACCGTAACCATTTGGAGTTAATGCCTAACCTTAAGATTTAGGAATGAATGTCTAACTTAACCATAAACACTTCAAAATTTGACGTTTGAGAAACATGGTTGAACATCTAATTCTGTCATGAGACTGTGAGAGCTAGTTGTCTCCTTTAGCATTCAGTACTATATACATTTACATTGAGGGACATTAATGAATATGTTTAAACCTGTGTTCTGTGCATCACTGCTCCAATGCCACCCAAATTCCAGATCCCCAGCAGCACAATCCCAGAGCGGCCACATTCCATCAAGAAAACATCCACCCACTCCACACACCACCTCCACGCCTCGCTCCCAAACAGGATTAACCCTTCCTCTGCCAAACTGCTGCCACATCCCATTTCTCTGTTGGGCATTGATGGACCTAATGTGGGAATCCATAACCATACTGGCGCTCCACACTGCACACACAACTCAATACACTTTACAGTAAAATAGACATACTTTATTTAAAAAAATATATTTTTATGTGGAAAGATGGGATGTGTGTTCATATCACAGTGTGGTGGTTTGTTCTTAAAGGTAATTCTTAAAGGTTATTGAAATCTATTGAAGCCTGCAGATATGTCCATTTCATAAAACACAGCAAATTGGCCACTAGTGTTGATTTTTTCAGTGTAACATTTCTAGTGTTGATTCAGGAGTGCATTTGAAAAGTATTCAGATCCCTTTACCCTCTTTAACCTACACACCATAATTTATTTTACTAGGCAAGTCAGTTAAGAACAAATTCTTATTTTCAATGACAGCCTGCTCAGGGGCAGAACAACAGATTTGTACCTTGTCAGCTCAGGGATTTGAACTTGCAACCTTCCGGTTACTAGTCCAACGCTCTAACCACTTGGCTACCCTGCCACCCCAGAAGGTCAACCATCTCCAGCACTCCACCAATAATGACAAAGCAAAAAAAGTATTTTAGACGTTCTTGGAAATGTATAAAAAAATAGAAAACTGAAATATCACATTTACATAAGTATTCAGACCCTTTACTCAGTACTTTGGCAGCGATTACAGCCTCAAGTCTTCTTGGGTATGACGCTACAAGTGTGGCACCCCTGTATTTGGGGAGTTGCTCCCATTCTTCTCTGCAGATCCTCTCAAGCTCTGTCAGGTTGGATGGGGAGTGTCGCTGCACAGCTATTTTCAGGTCTCTCCAGAGATATTCGATTGGGTTCAAGTCCGGGATCTGGCTGGGCCACTCAAGGACATTCTGAGACTTGTCCCAAAGCCACTCTTGCCTTGTCTTGGCTGTGTGCTTAGGGTCATTGTCCTGTTAGAAGGTGAACCTTTGCCCCAGTATGAGGTCCTGGGTGCTCTGGAGCAGGTTTCATCAAGGATCTCTCTGTACTTTTCTCCGTTCATCTTTCCCCTGATCCTGACTAGTCTCCCAGTCCCTGCCGCTGAAAATCATCCCCACAGAATTCATCGTAGGGATGGTATTGGCCAGGTGATGAACGGTGCCTGGTTTCCTCCAAACGAGACGCTTGGCATTTATGTCAAAGAGTTCAAGCTTGGTTTCATCAGACCAGAGAATCTTTTTTTCTCATGGTCTGAGAGTCCTTTAGGTGACTTTTGGTAAACTCCAAGCGAGCTGTCATGTGCCTCTTACCGAAGAGTGGCTTCCGTCTGGTCACTCTACCATAAATGCCTGATTGGTGGAGTGCTGGAGATGGTTGACCTTCTGGAAGGTTCTCCCATAGAGGAACTCTGGAGCTCTGTCAGAGTTACCATGTGGTTCTTGGTCACCTCCCTGACCAAAGCCCTTCTCCCCCCGATTGCTCAGTTTGGCCGAGCGGCCAGCTCTAGGAAGAGTATTGGTGGTTTGAAACTTCTTCCATTTAAGAATGATGGAGGCCACTGTGTTCTTGGGGACCTTCAATGCTGCAGACATTTTTTGGTACCCTTCCCCAGATCTGTGTCTCGACAAAATCCTGTCTCAGATCTCTACGGACAATTCCTTTAACCTCATGGCTTGGTTTTTGCTCTGTCATGCACAATTGTTGTTCCAGTTTAGATGTTTAAAGTAGTCTAATATCTTAGTCTTCCCAACCCTGGAAGTTATTCTGAATGCAAATTGTGGGCGAAAATGTTGTATATCCCCACTCTGGCTGGATTCCAATAGGAATTACATATCACTTTGCAAGCCAGCATAATGTCGCTTATAAACTATGAGTTTAAGGCCACTGTATTAGGGTAAAACTAGACCCTCAAAAGAAGGCCTTTGTATTGTCTTAAATAATAATATTTTAATGACAACATATTCACTTATGATCTAACTTGGTGAAGACCACAGGGCTGAAAATATATGAATGCAACAACCATGTTTCTGTCATTAGCAAACATAGTCATGGTAACTCTTAAATTCACTCAAAAAGCTCCCTGAGAAATACGCAAAAAATACTTAAAACCAGGGGAATTCAATTCCGGTCCTGGAGGGCCAAAACATACTTAAAACCAGGGGAATTCAATTCTGGTCCTGGAGGGCCAAAACATACTTAAAACCAGGGGAATTCAATTTTGGTCCTGGAGGGCCAAAACACACTTAAAACCAGGGGAATTCAATTCCAGTCCTGGAGGGCCAAAACATACTTAAAACCAGCGGAATTCAATTCCGTTCCTGGAGGGCCAAAACATACTTAAAACCAGCGGAATTCAATTCCGGTCCTGGAGGGCCAAAACATACTTAAAACCAGGGGAATTCAATTCTGTTCCTGGAGGGCCAAAACATACTTAAAACCAGGGAAATTTAATTCCGGTCCTGGAGGGCCAAAACATACTTAAAACCAGGGGAATTCAATTCCGGTCCTGGAGGGCCAAAACATACTTAAAACCAGGGGAATTCCATTCTGGTCCTGGAGGGCCAAAACGTTTCTGGTTTTGGATTTTAAAATGTTTTATTTAAATTCACTCCCTTTTCGTGGTATCCAATTGTTAGTAATTACTATCTTGTCTCATCGCTACAACTCCCGTACGGGCTCAGGGAGACGAAGGTCAAAATCCATGCGTCTTCTGAAACGCAACCGAACCAAGTCGCACTGCTTCTTAACACAGCACGCATCCAAACAAATGTGTCGGAGGAAATACCGTGCACCTCACTACCTTGGTTAGCGCGCACTGCGCCCAGCCTGCCACAGGAGTCGGTGGTGCGCGATGAGACAAGGATATCCCTACCGGCCAAACCCTCCCTAACCCGGACGACGCTAGGCCAATTGTGTGTTCCCCCACGGGCCTCCCGGTTGCGGCCGGCTGCGACAGAGCCTGGGCGCCAACCCAGAGTCTCTGGTGGCACAGCTAGCGCTGCGATGCAGTGCCCTAGGCCACTGCGCCGCCCAGGTTTTGGATTTATATATGGTTCTTCAAAGAACTTCTTCATTTCAAAAGGGTGGCAAGTAGGCTTGTGGTTAACAGCATTGAGACATTAACTGAAAGATTGCTGGTTTGAAAAATGTGCCCTTTAGCAAGCACCTCTCTGATTCAAAGGGGTTGGGTTAAGTCAGGAAGGAGCTGTTGTTTGAATGCATTCAGTTGTGCAATTGACCAGTTATGGGAACACGATTCACCTGTGGCACATTTATTTTTAAGAGTGTATGTAATAGGTTGATTGTAGTTCTCTGTGTGTGGTTGTGTGAACTCTTCACCTCAGCTGCCCCCAGAGGACATGCTGTTGGGTTGCTCCGCCCATTGATTGACATGCAGTCAGATCAAAGAGAGTTGGTTTGTTCCACCAACTGGGGTGCCTTTTGAGAAGTGTCACTTGATCAATTTGAAAAATAAAATTAAAAACTAAACTGAACATAATGTTATAAAAAGCACAAATTCAGCTTGATAAAAAATTTGTTCCATCTCAAGAGGTTAAATAAAAAAAGGAAGTGCCTATTAAGTGCCAAATAAAGTAACAGGTTTGACCGTAACAGGGTTGTCAAATCAGCCATAAATCCTCTTGTTGTGTGCAACAGGGAGTGGCAATTGAATGCAAGCTTCACAAATGTTCAATTGTTTAAACATTTCTAGCCTGTCTATCTATATGTAACAGGGTTGTTATGCCAGAACCCACTCAGTTTTCAACCACAAAACACCAGAAAATGGCCAAAAAGAGTACAACCAGCTCACCTGATTTCAAACTGTGATTTGACTATTAGATGTTACATTTAGTTTCACCATATTAAAGATGCCCTCTCTAAACATTTGGGTAATTTCAGCCAGTAGTTTTGAAAGTAGTGCTTACGAGCAAAAACGGGTCCCCGTTGTTTGTGTACTACGTCATCCATTACGTGTGATATGGTGCGAATTTTTCCAATTCGGATGACATCATACGCATTTAGCAATTTTGTGATGTGTTACGAGTTTGTTGTGCTTAAGATCCTGGAGATCCTCTTTAAAACGAGAGTTCGGTTCATGTAACAGGGTTGTCCTTGAAAAGAGGGACAGATAGAAATGAATCACTAATCACATGAAATAAATAACCATCTTCAGAAATTACGTTGTCAAAGCAACAAAATAACTCGGGCTTTACAATGATGTTGAAAACTGAGCCACTGTGGGGTTAACCAGGTTCAGAACTTCCTAGAAGTCACAGAGGTTGAACAGAGGGACATGTCAAAAGGCAGAATTTTGACAATTTAGCAAGTCTTCATTGATGTATTAAACATCTGAGTTATTGAGTTCTCCATGTGGTCTATATTACAGGGAACTTAATTTAATAAAACAGGCTTTTAAATGTCAATATTGGTCGACAATTTCTACTTAAAAACATCAAAGTGATGCAAAAGGCACTCTTTTCATGGAACGGCCCAGATATTATTGTTGCAAATACTACCTAGGCTAACCCACCCTGGGGCAGAGGCTTTAGCACACACACACACACGCATGCACGCACGCACACACACACACACACACACACACACACACACACACACACACACACACACACACACACACACACACACACACACACACACACACACACACACACACACACACACACACACATACACCGACAGAGATGTTTTTCTCCTTGTTTTCCTCTCTGTGGATCTCCTATTTATGGGTTATCATGTATAATACCAAGGCAGGAGAGACGAAGAGAGGGGGAGAAGATGAGGGGATGAAATAGATTTGAGGAGCTTTGATAAGAGAGACGTGCAATGAAACAGGCTTTCAAAGCACAAAACAATTTTCCCCCGTGTTTCATCTCTCTCTCTCTCTCTGAAAGATTTGTACAACACACTCGACACAGATAAGCTCATCATCATACGTTGGAGCTCTGGATGTAATCTGTTGATGTTCCACTATTAAATTATACTATACTATACTATACTATACTATACTATACTTCACTACACCATACTCTACTATGCTATAATATAATATACTATGCTCTACGATACCACACTATACTCTGCTATACTATACTCTACTATACCATACCCCCCCATGCTACACTATACTCATATATACCTTGCTATACTATCCTGCGATATACTCCGCTATGCTATACCATACTCTACGGTGCTATACTCTACTATACTATACCATACTCCCCTATACCATGCTATTCCATACTATACTCTACTATACTATACTATACTCTACTATACCATGCTATGCTATACTATTGTCATGACGTTGGCCTGGGGTGTAGGTTTATGACAGTCATAAATACCTCTTCCCCCCTTTTTCCTCTCTCTACCCTACTGAGGTTACATTTGCAAAACCCTTGGTTAACATAGAGATTCTGGGAACGTCAGTAGGTGGGAGGAAACTATATTCTGGTAATCCGAACAATTGAATATATGCGGTGGTACTTAATGAATATGATGTCAGTTCGGTTGTCATCTGAGACATTCTCATCGATGATAAGATGACATAAACTCTACAGTGGAAAGTCTACACATCAGAGTTATCGGATTCACATGGAATTGTTGTTCAATTTAAACGTTTGAATATGAAATGATTTGTGAAATGTGATTTTATTTTCTAAAATGTGAGATGTGGGTTTTCATAAGATAGGGCTGCTCACTCAGTGGCCCGCCCACGTGAAGTGACAGAGGTTGTAAACTATGAAACACACCCCTTTTCTCTCTTCCTATATAAGCCCTTGACGACAACATAACTTCCTGTTCCGATGATGTGAAGACGACGGTCCTATGTCAGAATGGTTCAGATAATAACTACAGAACGAGGCCAACATCAGCGTGAGCTTTGGTTGAGAATGGTATGAACTTTGAACTCTTATTCACTACAGAAGTGATACCTCCTAGCTGTTGAGTTAGCAACAGCTGCTGCAAACGAGGGTTAGCAAGGAACAGACAGAGTATCCCGTCTATCACACAACGACGTCACTACAACTTATCCAATTGACCCCCAGAGACATTCTTCAAAGGACAGAGGACTCGGTTTGGCAACACGGTCTTCCATCTACCACCAACCTACTGAAGCGCAGCTCAGAGTAAATATTTATTGCATTTTCCTTTTCCAAATGGGCGGTAAATTAGAATGCGTAAGATACTGTATTTACGATAGCACAGCTTCTCCCTGTGTCCCTCAGTCTTCCCGCTCTTTCACACAAACCCAGCCCTTTTCCTTTGTGTAACAAGCTGTCATATCTGTTCCGCCCGCTAGGGACGTTTTCCTTTATGACGCAATTTGTAATCAAGTTATGATTAATTGTGTGTATGTGTAATTCTGTGTGATTAGTTAGGTATTTAGTAAATAAATAATTAAACCCAATTTTGTATTGCTGATTCAACTTGTTAGCCAGGGTTCATGCAGATAAAATCATTTACAACTTTCAGATGAGACTGAATTAAGACGATAATTGATATTGAAGGCTATTGATGTAAAATATTACTAGGTCTTTAAGAGTTTATTCGGAAGATAACAGCTCTATAAATATTATTTTGTTGTGCCCGACTCTCTAGTTAATTACATTTACATGATTAGTTCAATCAGGTGATATTAATTACGGATAAATTATTTTATAGAATAGCATGTCATATCACTTAATCCGGCATAGCCAAAGACACGACACTATACTATACTCTACTACACTACACCATACTATACTGTCCTATGCTATACACTGCGATACTGTACTCTGCTCTACTCTGCTCTACGGCACTACACTGTACTACACTGTACTATACTATACTCTACTACACTACACCATACTATACTCTACTGTACTATACTACACCATACTATACTGTCCTATGCTATACACTGCGATACTATACTATACTATGCTCTGCTATGCTATATTCTCTCTCTCTCTCTCTCTCTCTCTCTCTCTCTGTCGCTCTCTCTCGCTCTCTCTCTGTCTCTGTCTCTCTCTCTCTCTCTCTCTCTCTCTCTCTCTCTCTCTCTCACTCTCTCTCTCTCTCAATTCAATTAAATTAAATTCAAGGGGCTTTATTGGCATGGGAAACATGTGTTAACATTGCCAAAGCAAGTGAGGTAGATAATATACAAAAGTGAAATAAACAATAAAAATGAACAACATACAGAAGTTTCAAAACAATAAAGACATTACAAATGTCATATTATACATATATATATATATATATATATACAGTGTTGTAACAATGTACAAATGGTTAAAGTACACAAGGGAGCATAAATATGGGTTGTATTTACAATGGTGTTTGTTCTTCACTGGTTGCCCTTATCTTGTGGCAACAGGTCACAAATCTTGCTATTGTGATGGCACACTGTGGAATTTCACCCAGTAGTTATGGGAGTTTATCAAAATTGGATTTGTTTTCAAATTCTTTGTGGATCTGTGTAATCTGAGGGAAATACAGTGGGGCAAAAAAGTATTTAGTCAGCCAGAAATTGTGCAAGTTCTCCCACTTAAAAAGATGAGAGAGGCCTGTAATTTTCATCATAGGTACACTTCAACTGTGACAGACAAAATGAGAAAAAAAATCCAGAAAATCACATTGTAGGATTCTTTATGAATTTATTTGCAAATTTTGCCCCACTGTATGTATCTCTAATATTGTCATACGTTGGACAGGAGGTTAGGAAGTGCAGCTCAGTTTCCACCTCATTTTGTGGGCAGTGTGCACATAGCCTGTCTTCTCTTGAGAGCTCTCTCTCTCTCTCTCTCTCTCTCTCTCTCTCTCTCTCTCTCGCGCACGCGCTCAGGCCACACATACACCCAGCTCTCTCTCTGTATCTGTCTCTGTCTCTCTCTCTGTCTCTCTCTGTATCTCTCTCTCTCTCTCTCTCTCTCTCTCTCTCTCTCTCTCTCTCTCTCTCTCTCTCGCTCATGTCACACACACACCAAGCTTGTCATGTCAAGGACATGAGAGGAGGAGAAGAAAGATGGAGTGAGAAAGAAAATAAGTAAGATGTCATCTTTAATGCCAAATGTGATCTTTGGTTATTCTCGCCTTTCACCCCTTCCCCCAAAGCCTTGGTGTAACATTAGACCTGGTGCTGCCAGCTACATTCTGTCAGTCTGAGTTTACAGACCTGGCTGTGATGGAGTATTCCCTGGTCATGTTAGAGAGAGAGTGGGAGGGAGGAAGGAAGGACAGGAGAGAGAGAATTGGAAGGGAGGGGGGAGTCTCTTTGTTGTTCCATCTCACAGGCCTCTCTAGCCAAAAGTAGTGCACTTCATAGGGAACAGGGCCCCATATCAAATGGGCTCTGGCCAGTCTCCTGGTATCATGTAGCCAGGATCTTCTCACTGTAGAGGAAACACAGTAGCAAAACATCAAACATAACAACAGTCAGCCCGCATGTTCCACCACAGTGAACTCCAATAAGTAACATCTAAATATGGCCTTTATATAAAACACAGAGAGGGAATCTGCCCTGTCCTTGTACTCTACATACAGTACATCTGTTTCTGTATCTTTGGAGGTTGTAAACTACAGCTGCATTTTTTCCCAGAAAGGATGTTGGTATATATTTTGTCCCAGACATTTGTTTCTGGTTGTTTTTGATTGGTTTGCTGAAGAACATATTGACTGATTTTCCATTTTATCCCATTCAGTCTTTTCAAACAGAAATCAAAGCAGAGGTTTTTATAATTGACCTACACCGTTAAATCGTACAGTAGGAAAAATATTGAGAGAAAGAAGGAGTGGGAAAGAGAGCAAGGGAGTCTGAGAGAGCAGCGTGAGATTGTAAAATAAGCAAGTTTGCCCACTCCCCCCAACCCTCCAGTTTTCTGACACATTTCTAAACACGTTTGAAGAATTACCCTCATTTCTGCTAGCTGGACACCCCAGGCCTTTCACTTTGACTGTGTTTGGCACATCCATCCATCCCCAGGTATGACGTATGTGATGCCCCCCAGCACCTAATTCCCTCCCTCTGTCTAAATGTTGCTGCTCTTACACTGTGCAAATCAAGGCACTTTCTACTTCTGTTGGTGCCATTTGTCTTACCATAAACATCAAGTGCTCTATGTCTCTTTCTCTTCTTCTTTATCCCTCCCTCTCGTCCTCTGGGCTGGGTAGGTTACTTTCTAAATGTAAATCCCTTACAATTTCTAGTTACCTGTCCAAAATTGTTATCGCTAACGCAACTTTTGGATTACCCAAACTCAGTAACGTAATCTGATTACATTCCATTACTTTTAGATTACTTTCCCTTTAAGAGGCATTAGAAGAAGACAAAAATGTATGTTACCAATTGAACGACATCTATTGCAGGATAAATCAATGTTAAAGTTTACATAGCTGGCCATATATGGATGTTACATTTGACTTTATGGGTTGGTTATGTAGGCTTCTTCTAACCAGCCAGCCCTACTCTGTTGTTTATGATTGTGTTGTCATGGAGGACTGATTGGGATCATTGATTTTCAGTTGAAAAATAAATGCTGCGCTCATGGAATGGCATGCTTTGAGAACCACTGAAAAGTGCTATTAAATGTGAAAAATGAATGCCATATGCTGCATTTGCTATCGGCCCGTTGTTTACCTTTTTGTTGGTGACACTTTGAGACCTTGGAGCTGTTTAAAGGGCAAGATCCACAGATGAAACAAAAACAAAAAGGTCGCTCGGCCTCTGTTTTGGTAAATAGCTGAGGGGTGGGCCTGGAGAAATGTAACCACTCTTAGATTAATAGACAGAGCTATGGATACAAGGACAGATTTCCTCTTTAAGTCTATCAAAAGTGTGCAAGTTTGAGCGTGTGTCCATTATTTATTTTTTATCAGCCTGATTTAGATTGAGCATCAAAAGCCCCACTTTTATTCCATAGGCTGGGATCCGCACTATGCAGCTGTTGCAAGAGCGCGTTTTTCACAGGCTGTCCACTGGTTTCAAAAACAATGATTGATAGGCAGCTTAAACTCCTTGAATTCAACCATTATTGGGTTCAAATGCACATTTAGATTTGTGAACAGCCATCCGCAACAAACACAATCCGTAAGGCGCAAATAGCTAAATGAGAGAGCAGCAGTGTGATTCACATCAATGCGCTATGTAAATATCAATATTAAGTGATATCCATATCGGCGTTGACTACACCACTGCTGTCATCCTTACCTTCAAGTGTTTTTTAAGTTGGATCATCTTTGGATACAAACAGCAGTCGCACCAATGGAAGACATAGCTTGGACTACAAAAGCCTATTCCTGCTCTTTTCGCGCGATCCATCAAACACATTTGGTGTGTCATCATAGTGGTCTCTGATTTGTGGTCAGACTCGCTCAGGTGGAGCAAACTTAAACCTGTGCCCTTTTTCAGTGCTGATATAAATGTCATTGAGAAAACAGAGGTGTCAAATGTTTTTTTCCGCAAAAATCCTTTAAGGAATTTAGAAGTAATCATTTTAGTCTTTCAAAAGTATCTGTAATCTGATTTTTGCTGGTAATATAATGGATTACAGTTGCTGTTTTTTTCATTCTCTCTCTCGCTCACTGTTCCACCCTCTCTCTCTGTCTCTCTCTCTCTCTCACTCTCTCTCTCTCACTGTTCCACCCCATCTCTCTCTCTCTCTCACTGTCCCCCCCCCCCCCTCTCTCTCTCTCTCTCTCTCTCTCTCGCTCTCTCTTACTGTTCCCGCCTCTCTCTCTCTCTCTCTCTGTCTCTCTCACTGTACCCCTCTCTCTCTCGCTCTCTATCTCTCACTGTACCCCCTCTCTCTCTCTCTCTCTCTCTCTCTCTCCCTCTCTCACTGTTCCCCCTCTCTCTCTCTCTCTCTCTCTCTCTCTGTCTCTCTCTTGCTCACTGTTCCTCTCTCTCTGTCTCTCTCTTGCTCACTGTTCCCCTCTCTCTCTCTCTCTCTCTCTCTCTGTCTCTCTCTTGCTCACTGTTCCCCCTCTCTCTCTCTCTCTCTCTCTCTCTCTCTCTCTCTCTCTCTCTGTCTCTCTCTTGCTCACTGTTCCTCTCTCTCTGTCTCTCTCTTGCTCACTGTTCCCCTCTCTCTCTCTCTCTCTCTCTCTCTCTCTGTCTCTCTCTTGCTCACTGTTCCCCCCCTCTCTCTCTCTCTCTCTCTCTCTCTCTCTCTCTGTCTCTTTGTCTCTTTGTCTCTGTCTTTTTGTCTCTCTCTCTCTCTCTCTGTCTCTCTCTGTCTCTCTCTCTCTCTCTCTCTCTCTCTCTCGCTGTCTCTCTCTGTCTCTTTGTCTCTTTGTCTCTGTCTTTTTGTCTCTCTCTCTCTCTCTCTCTCTCTCTCTCTCTCTCTCTCTCTGTCTCTCTCTGTCTCTCTCTCTCTCTGTCTCTCTCTCTCTCTCGCTGTCTCTCCATCTCGCTCTTTGCTTTTCCTTCCATCTCTCCTCGGCTAGCAGCTAGGCAGCATGTTCCAGGCCCATATTTAATCACCATGAGGCTAAACTCTCTCCGTTGGTGACGGCTCATTTGACGACAAAGGCAGCCCTGGGCTCTTTCCTCTCTTCTCTGTGCCAAATACAATAACTCCTCTCTTTCTTTACCCTGCTCGCTTTTATAATTTCACAATTTTTCAATGTCAGGACGGGCCCTTTTGAAGAATTTTTATTGAATTTCCTGCTGGACCCAGCCGTCAGGGTTATTCTCTCCCTCCCTTTCTCGCAGTCTCTTTAGCATTTTCCTCTCTTTACATCTATCTCGTTCAGACCCTCACTTTCCTTGATTTGTATCTTTCTTTATTGTGCCGGTATATGTTTTCTCTATCTCACCAACATTCTTGGTCAGGACTGGGAGGGGCAGCAGTCTGGACAGACACTCTATTAAACCTTAAAGTCTCAAACACACCAGCACACAATATGTTAGGATTACCGTCCAATCATTTAAGTGGTAGTAGGCTATAACAGACTATGACTTTAATAATTGTATGTGATGTTTATCACTAATAGTCCTTGCAAATTAAATGGCAATCTGTCGTGTAGAAGTAATAGCAGTACATCTAGACAACAGTAATACTAGTACATATTGACCACATTAAGTAGCAAATACATCTTGACCATATTAAGTAGCAGTACATCTTGACCACAGTAATACTAATACATCTTGACCACAGTAATACTAATGCATCTTGACCACAGTAATAGCAGTACATCTTGACCACAATAATAGAAGTACCTCTTGACCACAGTAATACTAATACATATTGACCACAGTAATAGCAGTACATCTTGACACAATAACAGCAGTACATCTTGACAACAGTAACAGCAGTACATCTTGACACAGTAACAGCAGTACCTCTTGACCACAGTAATAGCAGTACATCTTGACCACAGTAATACTAATACATCTTGACCACAGTAATACTAATACATCTTGACCACAGTAACAGCAGTACATCTTGACCACAGTAACATTAATACATATTGAACACAGTAATATTAATACATCTTGACCATAGTAATACTAATACGTATTGACCACAGTAATACTAATACATCTTGACCACAGTAACAGCAGTACATCTTGACCACAGTAATACTAATACATCTTGACCACAGCAATACTAACACATTTTGACCACAGTAACAGCAGAACATCTTGACCACAGTGATATTAATACATCTTGACCATAGTAATACTAATACATCTTGACCACAGTAATACTAATACATCTTGACCACAGTAACAGCAGTACATCTTGACCACAGTAACAGCAGTACATCTTGACCACAGTAACAGCAGTACATCTTGACCACAGTAATACTAATACATCTTGACCACAGCAATACTAATACATCTTGACCACAGTAATAGCAGTACATCTTGACCACAGTAACAGCAGTACATCTTGACCACAGTAACAGCAGTACATCTTGACCACAGTAATACTAATACATCTTGACCACAGTAATACTAATACATCTTGACCACAGTAATAGCAGTACATCTTGACCACAGTAACAGCAGTACATCTTGACCACAGTAATACTAGTACATCTTGACCACAGTAATATTAATACATCTTGACCACAGTAATACTAATACATATTGACCACAGCAATACTAATACATTTTGACCACAGTAACAGCAGAACATCTTGACCAGAGTAATATTAATACATATTGACCATAGTAATACTAATACATCTTGACCACAGTAACAGCAGTACTTCTTGACCAAAGTAATACTAATACATCTTGACCACAGTAACAGCAGTACCTCTTGACCACAGTAATACTAATACATCTTGACCACAGTAATAGCAGTACATCTTGACCACAGTAACAGCAGTACATCTTGACCACAGTAACAGCAGTACATCTTGACCACAGTAATACTAATACATCTTGACCGAAGCAATACTAATACATCTTGACCACAGTAATACTAATACATCTTGACCACAGTAACAGCAGTACATCTTGACCACAGTAATACTAATACATCTTGACCACAGTAACAGCAGTACCTCTTGACCACAGCAATACTAATACATCTTGACCACAGTAATAGCAGTACATCTTGACCACAGTAACAGCAGTACATCTTGACCACAGTAACAGCAGTACATCTTGACCACAGTAATACTAATACATCTTGACCGAAGCAATACTAATACATCTTGACCACAGTAATAGCAGTACATCTTGACCACAGTAACAGCAGTACATCTTGACCACAGTAATACTAATACATCTTGACCGAAGCAATACTAATACATCTTGACCACAGTAATAGCAGTACATCTTGACCACAGTAACAGCAGTACATCTTGACCACAGTAATACTAATACATCTTGACTGAAGCAATACTAATACATCTTGACCACAGTAATAGCAGTACATCTTGACCACAGTAACAGCAGTACATCTTGACCACAGTAACAGCAGTACATCTTGACCACAGTAATACTAATACATCTTGACCACAGTAATACTAATACATCTTGACCAAAGTAATAGCAGTACATCTTGACCACAGTAATACTAGTACATCTTGACCACAGTAATATTAATACATCTTGACCACAGTAATACTAATACATATTGACCACAGCAATACTAATACATTTTGACGACAGTAACAGCAGAACATCTTGACCAGAGTAATATTAATACATATTGACCATAGTAATACTAATACATCTTGACCACAGTAACAGCAGTACATCTTGACCACAGTAACAGCAGTACATCTTGACCACAGTAACAGCAGTACATCTTGACCACAGTAACAGCAGTACATCTTGACCACAGTAACAGCAGTACATCTTGACCACAGTAATACTAATACATATTGAACACAGTAATACTAATACATATTGACCACAGTAATACTAATACATATTGACCACAGTAACAGCAGTACATCTTGACCACAGTAACAGCAGTACATCTTGACCACAGTAACAGCAGTACATCTTGACCACAGTAATACTAATACATCTTGACCACAGCAATACTAATACATTTTGACCACAGTAACAGCAGAACATCTTGACCACAGTAACAGCAGTACATCTTGACCACAGTAATACTAATACATCTTGACCACAGCAATACTAATACATTTTGACCACAGTAACAGCAGAACATCTTGACCACAGTAATATTAATACATCTTGACCATAGTAATACTAATACATCTTGACCACAGTAACAGCAGTACATCTTGACCACAGTAACAGCAGTACATCTTGACCACAGTAACAGCAGTACATCTTGACCACAGCAATACTAATACATCTTGACCACAGTGATATTAATACATCTTGACCATGGTAATACTAATACATCTTGACCACAGCAATACTAATACATCTTGACCAAAGTAACAGCAGTACATCTTGACCACAGCAATACTAATACATATTGACCACAGTAATAGCAGTACATCTTGACCACAGTAACAGCAGTACATCTTGACAACAGTAACAGCAGTACTTCTTGACCAAAGTAATAGTAATACATCTTGACCACAGTAACAGCAGTACATCTTGACCACAGTAATACTAATACATCTTGACCATAGCAATACTAATACATCTTGACCACAGTAACAGCAGTACATCTTGACCACAGTAATACTAATACATCTTGACCAAAGTAATAGCAGTACATCTTGACCACAGTAATACTAGTACATCTTGACCATAGTAATACTAATACATCTTGACCACAGTAACAGCAGTACGTCTTGACCACAGTAATAGCAGTACATCTTGACCACAGTAATAGCAGTACATCTTGACCACAGTAACAGCAGTACATCTTGACCACAGTAACAGCAGTACATCTTGACCACAGTAATAGCAGTACATCTTGACCACAGTAATACTAATACATCTTGACCGAAGCAATACTAATACATCTTGACCACAGTAATAGCAGTACATCTTGACCACAGTAACAGCAGTACATCTTGACCACAGTAATACTAATACATCTTGACCACAGTAACAGCAGAACATCTTGACCACAGTAATATTAATACATCTTGACCACAGTAATACTAATACATCTTGACCACAGTAACAGCAGAACATCTTGACCACAGTAATATTAATACATCTTGACCACAGTAATATTAATACATCTTGACCACAGTAATAGTAATACATCTTGACCACAGTGATATTAATACATCTTGACCACAGTAATAGTAATACATCTTGACCACAGTAACAGCAGTACATCTTGACCACAGTAATACTAGTACATCTTGACCACAGCAATACTAATACATATTGACCACAGTAATAGCAGTACATCTTGACCACAGTAACAGCAGTACATCTTGACAACAGTAACAGCAGTACATCTTGACCAAAGTAATAGTAATACATCTTGACCACAGTAACAGCAGTACATCTTGACCACAGTAATACTAATACATATTGACCATAGCAATACTAATACATCTTGACCAAAGTAATAGCAGTACATCTTGACCACAGTAATACTAGTACATCTTGACCATAGTAATACTAATACATCTTGACCACAGTAACAGCAGTACATCTTGACCATAGTAATACTAATACATCTTGACCACAGTAATACTAATACATCTTGACCACAGTAACAGCAGTACCTCTTGACCACAGTAATACTAATACATCTTGACCACAGTAATAGCAGTACATCTTGACCACAGTAACAGCAGTACATCTTGACCACAGTAACAGCAGTACATCTTGACCACAGTAATACTAATACATCTTGACCGAAGCAATACTAATACATCTTGACCACAGTAATACTAATACATCTTGACCACAGTAACAGCAGTACATCTTGACCACAGTAATACTAATACATCTTGACCACAGTAACAGCAGTACCTCTTGACCACAGCAATACTAATACATCTTGACCACAGTAATAGCAGTACATCTTGACCACAGTAACAGCAGTACATCTTGACCACAGTAACAGCAGTACATCTTGACCACAGTAATACTAATACATCTTGACCGAAGCAATACTAATACATCTTGACCACAGTAATAGCAGTACATCTTGACCACAGTAACAGCAGTACATCTTGACCACAGTAATACTAATACATCTTGACCGAAGCAATACTAATACATCTTGACCACAGTAACAGCAGTACATCTTGACCACAGTAATACTAATACATCTTGACCACAGTAACAGCAGTACCTCTTGACCACAGCAATACTAATACATCTTGACCACAGTAATAGCAGTACATCTTGACCACAGTAACAGCAGTACATCTTGACCACAGTAACAGCAGTACATCTTGACCACAGTAATACTAATACATCTTGACCGAAGCAATACTAATACATCTTGACCACAGTAATAGCAGTACATCTTGACCACAGTAACAGCAGTACATCTTGACCACAGTAACAGCAGTACATCTTGACCACAGTAATACTAATACATCTTGACCACAGTAATACTAATACATCTTGACCAAAGTAATAGCAGTACATCTTGACCACAGTAATACTAGTACATCTTGACCACAGTAATATTAATACATCTTGACCACAGTAATACTAATACATATTGACCACAGCAATACTAATACATTTTGACGACAGTAACAGCAGAACATCTTGACCAGAGTAATATTAATACATATTGACCATAGTAATACTAATACATCTTGACCACAGTAACAGCAGTACATCTTGACCACAGTAACAGCAGTACATCTTGACCACAGTAACAGCAGTACATCTTGACCACAGTAACAGCAGTACATCTTGACCACAGTAACAGCAGTACATCTTGACCACAGTAATACTAATACATATTGAACACAGTAATACTAATACATATTGACCACAGTAATACTAATACATATTGACCACAGTAACAGCAGTACATCTTGACCACAGCAACAGCAGTACATCTTGACCACAGTAACAGCAGTACATCTTGACCACAGTAATACTAATACATCTTGACCACAGCAATACTAATACATTTTGACCACAGTAACAGCAGAACATCTTGACCACAGTAACAGCAGTACATCTTGACCACAGTAATACTAATACATCTTGACCACAGCAATACTAATACATTTTGACCACAGTAACAGCAGAACATCTTGACCACAGTAATATTAATACATCTTGACCATAGTAATACTAATACATCTTGACCACAGTAACGGCAGTACATCTTGACCACAGTAACAGCAGTACATCTTGACCACAGCAATACTAATACATCTTGACCACAGTGATATTAATACATCTTGACCATGGTAATACTAATACATCTTGACCACAGCAATATTAATACATCTTGACCATAGTAATACTAATACATCTTGACCACAGTAACAGCAGTACATCTTGACCACAGTAACAGCAGTACATCTTGACCACAGTAATACTAATACATCTTGACCACAGCAATACTAATACATTTTGACCACAGTAACAGCAGAACATCTTGACCACAGTAATATTAATACATCTTGACCATAGTAATACTAATACATCTTGACCACAGTAACAGCAGTACATCTTGATAACAGTAACAGCAGTACTTCTTGACCAAAGTAATAGTAATACATCTTGACCACAGTAACAGCAGTACATCTTGACCACAGTAATACTAATACATCTTGACCACAGTAACAGCAGTACATCTTGACCACAGTAACAGCAGAACATCTTGACCACAGTAACAGCAGTACGTCTTGACCACAGTAACAGCAGTACGTCTTGACCACAGTAATAGCAGTACATCTTGACCACAGTAACAGCAGTACGTCTTGACCACAGTAACAGCAGTACGTCTTGACCACAGTAATAGCAGTACGTCTTGACCACAGTAATAGCAGTACATCTTGACCACAGTAATAGCAGTACATCTTGACCACAGTAACAGCAGTACATCTTGACCACAGTAACAGCAGTACATCTTGACCACAGTAATAGCAGTACATCTTGACCACAGTAACAGCAGTACGTCTTGACCACAGTAATAGCAGTACATCTTGACCACAGTAATAGCAGTACATCTTGACCACAGTAACAGCAGTACATCTTGACCACAGTAACAGCAGTACATCTTGACCACAGTAATACTAATACATATTGACCAAAGTAATAGCAGTACATCTTGACCACAGTAACAGCAGTACATCTTGACCACAGTAACAGCAGTACATCTTGACCACAGTAACAGCAGTACATCTTGACCACAGTAACAGCAGTACATCTTGACCACAGTAACACTAATACATATTGAACACAGTAATACTAATACATATTGACCACAGTAATACTAATACATATTGACCACAGTAACAGCAGTACATCTTGACCACAGTAACAGCAGTACATCTTGACCACAGTAACAGCAGTACATCTTGACCACAGTAATACTAATACATCTTGACCACAGCAAAACTAATACATTTTGACCACAGTAACAGCAGAACATCTTGACCACAGTAACAGCAGTACATCTTGACCACAGTAATACTAATACATCTTGACCACAGCAATACTAATACATTTTGACCACAGTAACAGCAGAACATCTTGACCACAGTAATATTAATACATCTTGACCATAGTAATACTAATACATCTTGACCACAGTAACAGCAGTACATCTTGACCACAGTAACAGCAGTACATCTTGACCACAGCAATACTAATACATCTTGACCACAGTGATATTAATACATCTTGACCATGGTAATACTAATACATCTTGACCACAGCAATACTAATACATCTTGACCACAGTAATAGTAATACATCTTGACCAAAGTAACAGCAGTACATCTTGACCACAGTAATACTAGTACATCTTGACCACAGCAATACTAATACATATTGACCACAGTAATAGCAGTACATCTTGACCACAGTAACAGCAGTACATCTTGACAACAGTAACAGCAGTACTTCTTGACCAAAGTAATAGTAATACATCTTGACCACAGTAACAGCAGTACATCTTGACCACAGTAATACTAATACATCTTGACTATAGCAATACTAATACATCTTGACCACAGTAACAGCAGTACATCTTGACCACAGTAATACTAATACATCTTGACCAAAGTAATAGCAGTACATCTTGACCACAGTAATACTAGTACATCTTGACCATAGTAATACTAATACATCTTGACCACAGTAACAGCAGTACATCTTGACCACAGTAACAGCAGTACGTCTTGACCACAGTAATAGCAGTACATCTTGACCACAGTAACAGCAGAACATCTTTACCACAGTAACAGCAGTACATCTTGACCACAGTAATACTAATACATCTTGACCACAGTAATATTAATACATCTTGACCATAGTAATACTAGTACATCTTGACCACAGTCATAGCAGTACATCTTGACCACAGTAATAGCAGTACATCTTGACCACAGTAATACTAATACATCTTGACCACAGCAATACTAATACATTTTGACCACAGTAACAGCAGAACATCTTGACCACAGTAATATAAATACATCTTGACCACAGTGATACTAATACATCTTGACCACAGTAACAGCAGTACATCTTGACCACAGTAACAGCAGAACATCTTGACCACAGTAATATAAATACATCTTGACCACAGTAATACTAATACATCTTGACCACAGTAATATAAATACATCTTGACCACAGTAATATAAATACATCTTGACCACAGTAATACTACTACATCTTGACCACAGTAATATAAATACATCTTGACCACAGTAACAGCAGAACATCTTGACCACAGTAATATAAATACATCTTGACCACAGTAACAGCAGAACATCTTGACCACAGTAATATAAATACATCTTGACCACAGTAATACTAATACATCTTGACCACAGTAATATAAATACATCTTGACCACAGTAACAGCAGAACATCTTGACCACAGTAATACTAATACATCTTGACCACAGTAATATAAATACATCTTGACCACAGCAATACTAATACATATTGACCACAGTAATATTAATACATCTTGACCATAGTAATACTAATACATCTTGACCACAGTAATAGCAGTACATATTGACCACAGCAATACATTTTGACCACAGTAACAGCAGAACATCTTGACCACAGTAATATTAATACATCTTGACCATAGTAATACTAATACATCTTGACCACAGTAATACTAATACATCTTGACCACAGTAATATTAATACATCTTGACCATAGTAATACTAATACATCTTGACCACAGTAATACTAATACATCTTGACCAAAGTAACAGCAGTACATCTTGACAACAGTAACAGCAGTACATCTTGACAACAGTAACAGCAGTACTTCTTGACCAAAGTAATAGTAATACATCTTGACCACAGTAACAGCAGTACATCTTGACAACAGTAACAGCAGTACTTCTTGACCAAAGTAATAGTAATACATCTTGACAACAGTAACAGCAGTACCTCTTGACCAAAGTAATAGTAATACATCTTGACCACAGTAACAGCAGTACATCTTGACAACAGTAACAGCAGTACTTCTTGACCAAAGTAATAGTAATACATCTTGACCACAGTAATAGCAGTACATCTTGACCACAGTAATACTAATACATCTTGACCACAGCAATACTAATACATATTGACCATAGTAATAGCAGTACATCTTGACCACAGTAACAGCAGTACATCTTGACAACAGTAACAGCAGTACTTCTTGACCAAAGTAATAGTAATACATCTTGACCACAGTAATAGCAGTACATCTTGACCACAGTAATACTAATACATCTTGACCACAGCAATACTAATACATCTTGACAACAGTAATAGCAGTACATCTTGACCACAGTAACAGCAGTACATCTTGACCACAGTAACAGCAGTACATCTTGACCACAGTAATACTAATACATCTTGACCACAGTAATACTAATACATCTTGACCAAAGTAATAGCAGTACATTTTGACCACAGTAATACTAGTACATCTTGACCACAGTAATATTAATACATCTTGAACATAGTAATACTAATACATCTTGACCACAGTAACAGCAGTACATCTTGACCACAGTAACAGCAGTACATCTTGACCACAGTAACAGCAGTACATCTTGACCACAGTAATACTAATACATCTTGACCACAGCAATACTAATACATATTGACCACAGTAACAGCAGTACCTCTTGACCACAGTAACAGCAGTACATCTTGACCACAGTAATACTAAAACATATTGACCACAGCAATACTAATACATTTTGACCACAGTAACAGCAGAACATCTTGACCAGAGTAATATTAATACATATTGACCATAGTAATACTAATACATCTTGACCACAGTAACAGCAGTACATCTTGACCACAGTAACAGCAGTACGTCTTGACGACAGTAATAGCAGTACATCTTGACCACAGTAACAGCAGAACATCTTGACCACAGTAATATTAATACATCTTGACCATAGTAATACTAATACATCTTGACCACAGTAACAGCAGTACATCTTGACCACAGTAACAGCAGTACATCTTGACCACAGTAATATTAATACATCTTGACCACAGTAATATTAATACATCTTGACCACAGTAATATTAATACATCTTGACCATAGTAATACTAGTACATCTTGACCACAGTCATAGCAGTACATCTTCACCACAGTAATAGCAGTACATCTTGGCCATAGTAACAGCAGTACATATTGACCACAGTAATACTAATACATCTTGACCACAGTAACAGCAGAACATATTGACCACAGTAATATTAATACATCTTGACCATAGTAATACTAATACATCTTGACCACAGTAACAGCAGTACATCTTGACCACAGTAACAGCAGTACATCTTGACCACAGTAATACAAATACATCTTGACCACAGCAATACTAATACATTTTGACCACAGTAACAGCAGTACATCTTGACCACAGGAATACTAATACATCTTGACCACAGTAATACTAATACATCTTGACCACAGCAATACTAATACATATTGACCACAGTAATATTAATACATCTTGACCATAGTAATACTAATACATCTTGACCACAGTAATAGCAGTACATCTTGACCATAGTAATACTAATACATCTTGACCACAGTAATACTAATATATCTTGACCACAGTAACAGCAGTACATCTGGAACACAGTAATAGCAGTACCTCTTGACCACAGCAATACTAATACATATTGACCACAGAAATAGCAGTACATCTTGACCACAGTAACAACAGTACATATTGACCACAGTAATACTAATACATCTTGACCACAGCAATACTAATACATCTTGACCACAGTAATAGCAGTACATCATGACCACAGTAACAGCGGTACATCTTGACCACAGTAACAGCAGTACATCTTGACCACAGTAATACTAATACATCTTGACCACAGTAATACTAATACATCTTCACCACAGTAATAGCAGTACATCTTGACCACAGTAATACTAGTACATATGACCACAGTAATATTAATACATCTTGAACACAGTAATATTAATACATCTTGAACATAGTAATACTAATACATCTTGACCACAGTAACAGCAGTACATCTTGACCACAGTAATATTAATACATCTTGACCACAGTAATACTAATACATCTTGACCACAGTAATACTAATACATCTTGACCACAGTAATACTAATACATATTGAACACAGTAATACTAATACATATTGACCACAGTAATACTAATACATCTCGACCACAGTAACAGCAGTACATCTTGACCACAGTAACAGCAGTACATCTTGACCACAGTAACAGCAGTACATCTTGACCACAGTAATACTAATACATCTTGACCACAGCAATACTAATACATTTTGACCACAGTAATACTAATACATATTGACCACATCTTGACCACAGTAACAGCAGTACATCTTGACCACAGTAACAGCAGTACATCTTGACCACAGTAATACTAATACATCTTGACCACAGCAATACTAATACATTTTGACCACAGTAACAGCAGAACATCTTGACCACAGTAATATTAATACATCTTGACCATAGTAATACTAAAACATCTTGACCACAGTAACAGCAGTACATCTTGACCACAGTAACAGCAGTACGTCTTGACCACAGTAATAGCAGTACATCTTGACCACAGTAACAGCAGTACGTCTTGACCACAGTAATAGCAGTACATCTTGACCACAGTAACAGCAGAACATCTTGACCACAGTAATATTAATACATCTTGACCACAGTAATATTAATACATCTTGACCACAGTAATACTTGTACATCTTGACCACAGTAACACTAATACATCTTGACCACAGTGTACTAATACATCTTGACCACAGTAACAGCAGTACATCTTGACCACAGTAACAGCAGAACATCTTGAACACAGTAATATTAATACAACTTGACCACAGTAATATTAATACATCTTGACCATAGTAATACTAGTACATCTTGACCACAGTAATACTAGTACATCTTTACCACAGTAACAGCAGTACATATTGACCACAGTAATACAAATACATCTTGACCACAGTAATAGCAGTACATCTTGACCACAGTCATAGCAGTACATCTTGACCACAGTAATAGCAGTACATCTTGACCATAGTAATACTAATACATCTTGACCACAGTAAAACTAATACATCTTGACCACAGTAACAGCAGTACATCTTGACCACAGTAATACATCTTGACCACAGTAATACTAATACATCTTGACCACAGTAATACTAATACATCTTGACCACAGCAATACTAATACATCCTGACCACAGTAATACTAATACATCTTGACCACTGTAATACTAATACATCTTGACCACAGTAACAGCAGTACATCTTGACCTAAGTAACAGCAGTACATCTTGACCACAGTAACAGCAGTACATCTTGACCACAGTAATACTAATACATCTTGACCACAGTAATACTAGTACATATTGACCACAGTAACAGCAGTACATCTTGACCACAGTAATACAAATACATCTTGACCACGGTAACAGCATTACATCTTGACCACAGTAATACTAATACATCTTGACCACAGTAATACTAATACATCTTGACCACAGTAATACTAATACATCTTGACCACAGTAATACTAATACATCTTGACCACAGCAATACTAATACATATTGACCACAGTAATACTAATACATATTGACCACAGTAATACTAATACATCTTGACCACAGTAACAGCATTACATCTTCACCACAGTAATACTAATACATCTTGACCACAGTAATAGCAGTACATCTTGACCACAGTAATACTAATACATCTTCACCACAGTAATACTAATACATCTTGACCACAGTAATACTAATACATCTTGACCACAGTAATACTAATACATCTTGACCACAGCAATACTAATACATATTGACCACAGTAATACTAATACATATTGACCACAGTAATACTAATACATCTTGACCACAGTAACAGCATTACATCTTCACCACAGTAATACTAATACATCTTGACCACAGTAATAGCAGTACATCTTGACCACAGTAATACTAATACATCTTCACCACAGTAATACTAATACATCTTGACCACAGTAACAGCAGTACATCTTGACCACAGTAATATTAATACATCTTGACCACAGTAATACTAATACATCTTCACCACAGTAATACTAATACATCTTGACCACAGTAATACTAATACATCTTGACCACAGTAATACTAATACATCTTGACCACAGCAATACTAATACATATTGACCACAGTAATACTAATACATATTGACCACAGTAATACTAATACATCTTGACCACAGTAACAGCATTACATCTTCACCACAGTAATACTAATACATCTTGACCACAGTAATAGCAGTACATCTTGACCACAGTAATACTAATACATCTTCACCACAGTAATACTAATACATCTTGACCACAGTAACAGCAGTACATCTTGACCACAGTAACAGCAGTACGTCTTGACCACAGTAATACTAGTACATCTTGACCACAGTAACAGTAGTACATCTTGACCACAGTAATACTAATACATCTTGACCACAGCAATACTAATACATATTGACCACAGTAATACTAATACATATTGAACATAGTAATACTAATACACCTTGACCACAGTAACAGCAGTACATCTTGACCACAGTAACAGCAGTACATCTTGACCACAGTAACAGCAGTACATCTTGACCACAGTAATACTAATACATCTTGACCACAGCAATACTAATACATATTGACCACAGTAACAGCAGTACCTCTTGACCACAGTAACAGCAGTACATCTTGACCACAGTAATACTAAAACATATTGACCACAGCAATACTAATACATTTTGACCACAGTAACAGCAGAACATCTTGACCAGAGTAATATTAATACATATTGACCATAGTAATACTAATACATCTTGACCACAGTAACAGCAGTACATCTTGACCACAGTAACAGCAGTACGTCTTGACGACAGTAATAGCAGTATATCTTGACCACAGTAACAGCAGAACATCTTGACCACAGTAATATTAATACATCTTGACCATAGTAATACTAATACATCTTGACCACAGTAACAGCAGTACATCTTGACCACAGTAACAGCAGTACATCTTGACCACAGTAATATTAATACATCTTGACCACAGTAATATTAATACATCTTGACCACAGTAATATTAATACATCTTGACCATAGTAATACTAGTACATCTTGACCACAGTCATAGCAGTACATCTTCACCACAGTAATAGCAGTACATCTTGGCCATAGTAACAGCAGTACATATTGACCACAGTAATACTAATACATCTTGACCACAGTAACAGCAGAACATATTGACCACAGTAATATTAATACATCTTGACCATAGTAATACTAATACATCTTGACCACAGTAACAGCAGTACATCTTGACCACAGTAACAGCAGTACATCTTGACCACAGTAATACAAATACATCTTGACCACAGCAATACTAATACATTTTGACCACAGTAACAGCAGTACATCTTGACCACAGGAATACTAATACATCTTGACCACAGTAATACTAATACATCTTGACCACAGCAATACTAATACATATTGACCACAGTAATATTAATACATCTTGACCATAGTAATACTAATACATCTTGACCACAGTAATAGCAGTACATCTTGACCATAGTAATACTAATACATCTTGACCACAGTAATACTAATATATCTTGACCACAGTAACAGCAGTACATCTGGAACACAGTAATAGCAGTACCTCTTGACCACAGCAATACTAATACATATTGACCACAGAAAGAGCAGTACATCTTGACCACAGTAACAACAGTACATATTGACCACAGTAATACTAATACATCTTGACCACAGCAATACTAATACATCTTGACCACAGTAATAGCAGTACATCATGACCACAGTAACAGCGGTACATCTTGACCACAGTAACAGCAGTACATCTTGACCACAGTAATACTAATACATCTTGACCACAGTAATACTAATACATCTTCACCACAGTAATAGCAGTACATCTTGACCACAGTAATACTAGTACATATGACCACAGTAATATTAATACATCTTGAACACAGTAATATTAATACATCTTGAACATAGTAATACTAATACATCTTGACCACAGTAACAGCAGTACATCTTGACCACAGTAATATTAATACATCTTGACCACAGTAATACTAATACATCTTGACCACAGTAATACTAATACATCTTGACCACAGTAATACTAATACATATTGAACACAGTAATACTAATACATATTGACCACAGTAATACTAATACATCTTGACCACAGTAACAGCAGTACATCTTGACCACAGTAACAGCAGTACATCTTGACCACAGTAACAGCAGTACATCTTGACCACAGTAATACTAATACATCTTGACCACAGCAATACTAATACATTTTGACCACAGTAATACTAATACATATTGACCACATCTTGACCACAGTAACAGCAGTACATCTTGACCACAGTAACAGCAGTACATCTTGACCACAGTAATACTAATACATCTTGACCACAGCAATACTAATACATTTTGACCACAGTAACAGCAGAACATCTTGACCACAGTAATATTAATACATCTTGACCATAGTAATACTAAAACATCTTGACCACAGTAACAGCAGTACATCTTGACCACAGTAACAGCAGTACGTCTTGACCACAGTAATAGCAGTACATCTTGACCACAGTAACAGCAGTACGTCTTGACCACAGTAATAGCAGTACATCTTGACCACAGTAACAGCAGAACATCTTGACCACAGTAATATTAATACATCTTGACCACAGTAATATTAATACATCTTGACCACAGTAATACTTGTACATCTTGACCACAGTAACACTAATACATCTTGACCACAGTGTACTAATACATCTTGACCACAGTAACAGCAGTACATCTTGACCACAGTAACAGCAGAACATCTTGAACACAGTAATATTAATACAACTTGACCACAGTAATATTAATACATCTTGACCATAGTAATACTAGTACATCTTGACCACAGTAATACTAGTACATCTTTACCACAGTAACAGCAGTACATATTGACCACAGTAATACAAATACATCTTGACCACAGTAATAGCAGTACATCTTGACCACAGTCATAGCAGTACATCTTGACCACAGTAATAGCAGTACATCTTGACCATAGTAATACTAATACATCTTGACCACAGTAAAACTAATACATCTTGACCACAGTAACAGCAGTACATCTTGACCACAGTAATACATCTTGACCACAGTAATACTAATACATCTTGACCACAGTAATACTAATACATCTTGACCACAGCAATACTAATACATCCTGACCACAGTAATACTAATACATCTTGACCACTGTAATACTAATACATCTTGACCACAGTAACAGCAGTACATCTTGACCTAAGTAACAGCAGTACATCTTGACCACAGTAACAGCAGTACATCTTGACCACAGTAATACTAATACATCTTGACCACAGTAATACTAGTACATATTGACCACAGTAACAGCAGTACATCTTGACCACAGTAATACAAATACATCTTGACCACGGTAACAGCATTACATCTTGACCACAGTAATACTAATACATCTTGACCACAGTAATACTAATACATCTTGACCACAGTAATACTAATACATCTTGACCACAGTAATACTAATACATCTTGACCACAGCAATACTAATACATATTGACCACAGTAATACTAATACATATTGACCACAGTAATACTAATACATCTTGACCACAGCAATACTAATACATATTGACCACAGTAATACTAATACATATTGACCACAGTAATACTAATACATCTTGACCACAGTAACAGCATTACATCTTCACCACAGTAATACTAATACATCTTGACCACAGTAATAGCAGTACATCTTGACCACAGTAATACTAATACATCTTCACCACAGTAATACTAATACATCTTGACCACAGTAACAGCAGTACATCTTGACCACAGTAATATTAATACATCTTGACCACAGTAATACTAATACATCTTCACCACAGTAATACTAATACATCTTGACCACAGTAATACTAATACATCTTGACCACAGTAATACTAATACATCTTGACCACAGCAATACAAATACATATTGACCACAGTAATACTAATACATATTGACCACAGTAATACTAATACATCTTGACCACAGTAACAGCATTACATCTTCACCACAGTAATAATAATACATCTTGACCACAGTAATAGCAGTACATCTTGACCACAGTAATACTAATACATCTTCACCACAGTAATACTAATACATCTTGACCACAGTAACAGCAGTACATCTTGACCACAGTAACAGCAGTACGTCTTGACCACAGTAATACTAGTACATCTTGACCACAGTAACAGCAGTACATCTTGACCACAGTAATACAAATTCATCTTGACCACAGTAATAGCAGTACATCTTGACCACAGTAATAGCAGTACATCTTGACCACAGCAATAGCAGTACATATTGACCACAGTAATACTAATACATCTTGACCTCAGTAACAGCAGAACATCTTGACCACAGTAACAGCAGTACATGTTGACCACAGTAATACTACTACATCTTGACCACAGTAACAGCAGAACATCTTGACCACAGTAATATTAATACATCTTGACCGTAGCAATACTAATTCATCCTGACCACAGTAATACTACTACATCTTGACCACAGTAATACTAATACGTCTTGACCACAGTAACAGCAGTACATCTTGACCACAGTAACAGCAGTACATCTTGACCACAGTAATACTAATACATCTTGACCTCAGTAACAGCAGTACATCTTGACCACAGTAATACTAATACATCTTGACCACAGTAATACTAATACATATTGACCACAGTAATACTAATACGTATTGACCACAGTAATACTACTTCATCTTGACCACAGTAATACTAATACTAATACATCTTGACCACAGTAACAGCAGTACATCTTGACCACAGTAACAGCAGTACATCTTGGCCACAGTAATACTAATACATCTTGACCACAGTAATAGCAGTACATCTTGACCACAGTAATACTAATACATCTTGACCACAGTAATACTAATACATCTTGGCCACAGTAATACTAATACATCTTGACCACAGTAATAGCAGTACATCTTCACCACAGTAATACTAATACATCTTGACCACAGTAATAGCAGTACATCTTGACCACAGTAACAGCAGTACATCTTGGCCACAGTAACAGCAGTACATCTTGACCACAGTAATACTAATACATTTTGACCACATCTTTACTAATACATATTGACCACAGTAATACTAATACATATTGACCACAGTAATACTAATACATATTGACCACAGTAACAGCAGTACATCTTGACCACAGTAATACTAATACATCTTGACCACAGCAATACTAATACATTTTGACCCCAGTAACAGCAGTACATCTTGACCACAGTAATACAAATACATGTTGACCACAGTAATAGCAGTACATCTTGACCACAGTAACAGCAGTACGTCTTGACCACAGTAATACTAGTACATCTTGACCACAGTAATATTAATACATCTTAACCACAGTAATAGTAATACATCTTGACCACAGTAATACTTGTACATCTTGACCACAGTAACAGCAGTACATCTTGACCATAGTAATAGTAGTACATCTTGACCATAGTAATACTAGATATGTTAGTGCCACTGAATTAATTTAAAGTATTGCTGGGAGACTCTGTTACAGAGGAGTGTAAATGCTTTTTTTTAGGCTGGATCATGTTGTTGTATTGTATTGTTGTATGTTTTAATTCTGTAATGTATTGATTGTTACTGTCACGTATACTCCCTCTCTAACACTCTAGGTCACCAGGCTGCTCATTATTACAGACACCTGTCACCATCGTTACGCGCACCAGCACCTCGTCAGACTCACCTGGACTTCATCACCTTCCTGATTGCCTTCCCAATATCTGTCACTCCCTTTGGTCCTGTTGTGTCTGGACTATTTTTACATGTGAAGACTTAAGGTCTAAATCCTACCCTATATTCTTGTCTCCCTAAGGAAACAAAATACATAATTAAATATTACATCCCCTGAAGATTTCCCCGTGTCGTGTCTGGACTATCATTAAATGTGAAGACTTATTTATATAAAATCAATTCTCTAGGTTTAATTATTACGTGATTAACTAATCATGTAAACATTAATTAACTAGGAAGTCGGGGCACCACGGAAAATGTTGAGATTTATAGAGTTAGAATTTTCAGAATTTAACTCTTCAGATATTTTAATATCTGATCTATTAGTCAATCTCATTAATGTATTATTATTACCTCATCAGTTCTCATTACTGAACGTCACAAACCCTTGGATATTTGCACGAACCCTAGCCTAAATCATGAATCAGCGATATACAAATTGGCTCAAATATTTATTTATTAACTAACTAAATAATCACACAGAATTACATAACAAACAGTAGATATTGGTTACTAACAATGATAGAAAAGTCCCTAGTGGGCTAAGCAGATATGACAGCTTGGTATACAAAGGAAAGCGGTGGGGCAGTTAAAGAGCGGGAAAGACAAGCTGGATTACACACACAGTTGATAGTTATAATCATTGAAAGGCTAAACCTTTGCACATGAACGACCGCTCATTAGAGAATAATTGTAACGTATATATTTACGCCCGTATGTCATTGTTGTCTTCTCTGTTGGAATCCGGTCCGTCTGCTGGAGAGTCAATCGACAGAAAGTGTTCATAATGGATACGTCAGGCGTACCCATGGTTGTCGCATAGAATGTTTTGGCGGTTGTCGGTATTCTCGTACTAGACTTATGTAACTTCTAGCTGTAGACTTGTAATTATATTTCTGGAATTTGCTCTTATTCTGTAGTGATCGATAGTCTCAGAGTCTAACCATTTCTAGCCGTGTAGCCAAAACTACAGCTGTATGGTCTAATGGTCTATAGAATTGTAGCCATTCCAACATAGGGGACTCTGTTTCGACGTTCTCTGACTTAATGTACATTTTGTAGGAAGTGGGTTTTATACTCTGTGGAAAAAGGGGTGGGGGCGTGGCCACTGACTAGTTAAAACTTTATGTGGGGGCGTGGCCACTGACTAGTTAAAACTTTACATCTTAACAAGTATCTCGTTTAGAAGGCCAACATCACATTATACCTTCTCACAAAGAGTTTCTTATTTACTCATTAATTTGATCCAACATCTAGATGTAAACCTGACGGCTGGGAAATGTACACTTTAAGAGATACAGTTATGTGTGTTTCCTGACCTTCATGAGATCACCAAATGAAACGCACTCATCATGACTGTCCCTTAAGTGTCCACGGACCATTCCCACATTCTCAAAAGTAGAAATATTGTTTAATTCTCCCATTTTGGGGATTAGGAGTTTGGCCAAGTCTCTCTCTGTGTCCCACAGTCACACATTCCAATCGCAATACTACAGACCCAGAAGCAGAGTATTTACGACTGTCATAAACTGTGGAGAAAGAGAGAGAGAGAGAGGGCGGGGGGGCTATGATCCTCCCCCCAGGGCATGTCATGACAGTTCCTTCCCCAGGCGTTATTGTTTCTGTTTCATGTCTGTACGCTGCTCGTGTTTCTTGTTTTGTTCATGTTTGTTTATTTATTCATTTATTCACTCCCTGTACTTGGTTCCCGACTCCCTGCGTACACGTAACAGTTGCTGCCTTCTTGGCCAGGTCTCCCTTGAAAAAGAGACTTTAGGTCTCAATGGGCTTTTCCTGGTTAAATAAAGGTTAAATAAAATAAAATAGCAGTACATCTTGACCACAATAATAGTAGTACATGTGTTTGCAATCTCTCCTCAGAAGCCACAACTCATCTGCAGAATTGCCTCCTTGTCACTTTTACAGCATTCAAATGTCTCAGAGTTGACAAAATGGAAAGAGAATGGAATCAAACAATACTTCACTTCTCCCCGAGCCTCTCAGAGTTCACAGAGGTTAATGTGTTTGGCAGTAGCACATGCCTCTCGCTCTCTCCTCTCAGATGTGGGTGAGAGGAAAGAATGTCACCCAAGTCTAATTAAATCTCTGGTGTTATAACATACGTTGAGCCTTCACTTACAATTTCAACCTCTCTGCTGTGACAGTTCGTTCCTCTCTCTCTCTCTGTCTCTGTCTTTCTCTATCAGACAGTTTTGTTGTGACAAAGGTGAGATAACATCTTTTGGAGAGTGTGTAGGGGAGGATATGTTCTTTAATAACGTGCCTGTGGATCATATTGTTGACATTAGTGTCTCCTGGTGTGTGTGTCTCAGCCTTGGCCCTATTGTGTCTTTTTAATATTGCATCACCCCACTGGGCACACACTGGTTGAATCAATGAAATGACATGGGAATGACGTGGAATAGACGTTGAATTGACGTCCATGCTCAGTGGGACCTGCCTGATGTTATTGGTGTCTGCTGTCTGAACCACTGTCATGTGCTCTCTTTGCCATTCTGTCACACTTAATCTGGGCGGAAAGGAAGCGGGAAAAGGAGAGAGGCCTCCAATGTTCCGGGAATGCTTGGGGTTGGGAGAAGAAAAAAGAAAGAGACAAGAGAGACTGAAGAAACAAAGAAGAAAAGAAAAGCAGGAGAAAAATCACAACAGCATTCCATTTCAGGGCTGTGAACGGCGTCGATGATTCGCTGAGGGGGATGAAGGGAGCGAGATAAACGAGGGAGCGACATGTGAGAACAAAGAGCCTGTTGTTCTTTAATCTGAGGTGAATCATCTGTCTCTCCCTGTCAGGTATTGCCGAGAAGAGATGGAAAGAAAGAGAGAAAGAAGGAGAAAGAAAGAGAGAGAGAGAAAGAGCGAGCTGTGTGGCTCATCTTATCACACTCTGCTGTAAAGGTTGTCCTGTCTGTCCTAATGGTTTAGTACGGAGGTCTTTCTCTTTCTCTTTTTCTCTCAATTTTTGTACTCTTTCCACTTCTATTTAATTTGTTTTTTTCCTTTCTGTGAAAACAGGAACATTCTCTCTCTCTCTGGTTACATGAATAACACAATTGCTAAGTTGATGACTGCGGACAATCATTTTCAGCCAGAAGTTGTTTTAAATCAAATTTTGGTGCTTTTATTATAAACTGTACATACTTGAAAGCTATGAATTGGGCCCTGAGTGATTAAATGTGTCTGCTAGGTAATTAGAGCGTTGGAAAGTCAGTCAGAAGGGGTTTAGTTTTGACTCACCACAGCCTTAGCTGTTATTAAATCCAGACGTTTAGGTTTCCGAACACAAACCCTGACCCTGTCCTCTGATTGCCCTCACCATCTCTCAACAGGGTTATTAAACATAGATGTATTACAAGAACTGCGAAGATGTTCCATCATGTTCCAATTTCATAACTCCAATTCCGGAATAATCCTATTCCACTACAGAGATAGTCCATAATTAGAGAAAAGACAAAGACAGAAAACTTAACAAGCCCAGAATCTACGTATACAGTAATTCGGGAAATAATTCATGTTTTTATCAGTAGCCCTAGAACATTTATCGAGCTGGTCTCATGGAATCAAAATACATTCAGGGATTTATGAGAGGAAGGGAAAAAAGGAGGTACGTTCACTCGTTTATTAACCCACTTACCAGTTCTCCGCTCGCGGTCCCATGTCCCCTGCCTGTCCGTCTGTCTGAGTTATTGAGTTATAGGCTCTGGCAGCTCACATTGACATGTCAGACTACAACCACGTTGTTGACAGGCTCAATTTGACCTCTGTCAGAGAGTACACTCCTCTTCCCACTCTCCCTACCCTCTGTCTCTCCCAGGCCTCTTTATTTTCCCTACCTCCTTTCTCTTCTCTCTGCCCCACCTCTCTCCGTCTTGTCTCTATCCCTCTGTCACACACATCTGAAGGCTTTCAACTACACGTTGATTAATCGTGACAACCTGCCAATTGTGTATTATGACATCCTATCCAATCATGTCCTTCAATTACCATACAATAGTTTGTTTGGATTTATAATAGCCTCAGTGAGTACCGGTAGTCGTCCTACAGACATTGATTAATGACAGACTTCACACACTAACACTCTCTTGTCACAACAACGTATGTCACCCACATCAGTCTGTCACTGAAGACATTTGTGTGTGTTTATGTCCGGGGGAGAATGCACTTTGCTTATTAATGGTTTGGTGAAACCCAATAATGCTTGCCTTTGTGAGTTGGTATAGAAGACACTGAGAACATACCTTCACGTGGAAAATCAAATGATTTCACTTTTTGCTCATGTAACATTTCACACGTGAAGTCATGTTGTTATGGAACAATGTGCATTTGATGATATTTCACATGTGATCCCATAACCTTTACCATATGACACTCTGGTTTTGAAACTCTAAACATGTGATGATAATTTAACATGTGGATTTTCACGTGATCACAACCTTTCACATGTGAAAAAAAAAATCCCAGGTGATTCCCTGCAAACAAGAATGAGTCTTTAGGGTGTAAAAAAAAAAAAAAGCTGGTGTTTTCAACTGACATACAGTCATTAATATTTTCAACATGCCCTCACTTGCCACTTGAACTCGCAGTCTCTTGTTCACAACATTCCGATCTTCCTGCTACACCCCCATGTCTGTGTCAATGAAGGATTTTACCTGTAGTCCTACACTTTGAACTTCAAAGTCAAATTCAGCTTTGTTAAAAATATACTCAATAAAAACTATTGCAGTTCTCCAAAGCCTTTTTCCATCATTTATCTTAGTTTCTTATTCTTTTTGTTCAGTTCAGTCAGATAATTTCTCAATTTACAGTAAGTTTGCCAATCAGCTGTGCAGCCACATTTATTAGCCCCTCCCTTTGCTTAATCTCTGTCAACCATAAAACTTTTCAATTCCTCATCAATCCACAGAGCCGTATCATTAAACGAGAATAATGTGACTCACCAACGTTAGATGACTATACGGAAAACCTTAAAATTGCTGAAATAAGACAATTAAATAAATGATGAGAGAATAGTCGGATTAACCTTTTCACTCGTGAGTTCCAAGTATCTCTAACGGTCACCTCAGCGTGAGTTTTTTTTATGTGCGGCATGTCAGAATGCACTCACTGTTCCAAAATGTGGTTTTAACGCAACAGGACAGTGTAATGAATACTCAGGGAGAAAAAGGTATAGATTCACACGCAGAACGTGGCAGGTGTTTATTTCGCCTTCGCAGAAGGCAGGAATCATAGTCACAGGCAGGCAATGGTCATACACAGGTAGGCAAACAGATAGGTGAATCAAAACTAGGACTGGTTCTTACAAACGAGCTAGGAAAAGGCTTAGTAGAGTCAAAACAAACAATACCTCACAAAGGCACACACAGAATGAACTGAACTAAACAAGGAGCTGATGAGACCAAGTGAGTAACTAACACAGGTGAAATCAATTAACAAAAATGAAAGACAGGGCTACGTTCAAGAACACAATAAATAAATAAATAAATAAATACAGAACTTTACAGGTAGTTAACCCGCGCTTCCCTCAAACCAAGACACGCTGTCTGCTAATTATCTAAAGGCTGTGTTTCAACTTGTCAATTTCAAATTATTTTCTAAGAAGTTTTATTTTCTGACAACAGTTTGAATTGAGGTGTGTTCCGCCTCCTCATTAATTCACATAGAAGCAGCCCATTTCACTGTTGAGGACAATTTGTGTTTGAGGCTTTACTGAGCCGGACAAACTTCTCTCTTTGACCAGAGCCCAAGCACTTTTTTTTGTATATTGTGTTGTCACTTCTACTGTAGCATACCGTATGTATGTATGGAGCATAATATATTTACTGTTTTATTCATGTTTTCAAGTACTGGTAACAAATCATGCATTCCGATTCATGCATATATAGTTATGGACACAAGATTTGTGTAAAATACTTTTTTGAGGGTTGTACTGATTATAATGAGCTAATGCTAATCTATTTGCCAAATATGTGTGGTGCCATGTTTGTTGACATTATACAATGCATTCTGGGTGTCACGTAAATGTCTGTCAGACCAAAGACTTTATAATAATAAGGTTAAAGGGATGGTTCACTCATCTTTCGAGTAAACTTTCGGAAGTAAAAGAAGGGAAGTGAACGACACACCCCCTTCAACATGCAAATCAAATGTGTTTATAAAGCTCTTTTAACATCAGCAGATGTCACAAAGTTCTTATACCCAAACCCAGCCTAAAACCCCAAACATCAAGCAATGGATATGGCACTATTATGTTAAGTGCAAATATGTATTATAGATACGCTACAGACTTTGTGGCACAGCAGACAGATACAAGTATTCCTAATCCAGAGGTTGTGAGTTGAGATCCCCGATGAGTTAATATTGAAAAATAAGTACTAGGTGATCATGGAAAATGTGATCATATTGTGATGGATGAAAGATTTTTTTTACACTACTTGAGCTGAACAATGTATCACATACAGTTGAAGTTGTTTTTCCAACAATTGTTTACCGACAGATTATTTCACTTATAATTCACTGTATCACAATTCTAGTGGGTCAGAAGTTTACATACACTACGTTGACTGTGCCTAAACAACTTGGAAAATTCCAGAAAATTATGTCATGGCTTTAGAAGCTTCTGATAGGCTAATTGACATCATTTGAGTCAATTGGAAGTGTACCTGTGGATGTATTTCAAGGCCTACCTTCAAACTCAGTGCCTCTTTGCTTGACATCATGGGAAAATCAAAAGAAATAGGCCAAGACCTCAGAAAAAGTCTGGTTCATCTTTGGGAACAATTTCCAAATGCCTGAAGGCACCACGTTCATCTGTACAAACAATAGTACGCAAGTATAAACACCATGGGACCACGCAGCAGTCAAACCACTCAGGAAGGAGACGCGTTCTGTCCCTAGAGATTAATGTACATTGGTGAGAAAAGTGCAAATCAATCCCAGAACAACAGCAAAGGACCCTGTGAAGATGCTGGAGGAAACAGGTACAAAAGTATCTATATCCACAGTAAAACTAATCCGATATCAACATAACCTGAAAGCCCTCTCAGCAAGGAAGAAGCCACTGATCCAAAACCACCATAAAAAAGCCCGACTACGGTTTGCAACTGCACATGGGGACAAAGATCGTACTTTTTGGAGAAATGTCCTCTGGTCTGATGAAACAAAAATAGAACTGTTTGGCCATAATGACCATCGATATGTTTGGAGGGAAATGATGTGGATATATTGAAGCAACATCTCAAGACATCAGTCAGGAGGTTAAAGCTTGGTCGCAAATGGGTCTTCCAAATGGACAATGACCCCAAGCATACTTCCAAAGTTGTGGCAAAATAGCTTAAGGACAACAAAGTCAAGGTATTGGAGTGGCCATCACAAAGTGCTGACCTCAATCCTATAGAAAATGTGTAGGCAGAACTGAAAACTTGTGTGCGTGCAAGGAGGCCTACAAACCTGACTCAGTTACACCAGCTCTGTCAGGAGGAATGGGCCACAATTCATCCAACTTATTGTGGGAAGCTTGTGGAAGGCTTCCTGAGACGTTTGACCCAAGTTAAATAATTTAAAGGCAATGCTAAGAAATGCTAATTGAGTGTATGTAAACTTCTGACCCTTTGGGAATGTGATGAAAGAAAGAAAAGCTGTAATAAATCATTCTCTCTACTATTATTCTGACATTTCACATTCTTAAAATAAAGTGATGATCCTAACTGACATAAGACAGAGAATTGTTACTAGGATTTAATGTCAGGAATTGTGAAAAACTGAGTTTAAAAGTATTTGGCTAAGGTGTATGTAAACTTCCGACTTCAATTGTATGTCCGGATATACTGTACCTGGGAGGAGAGGAAGAGGGTAGGAGAAAGGGGGGAGGAAGAGGATGTAGGAGCGGAGGAAAGGGAAGGCGGAGAGGAGATAGGATGATAGCAAGATGAGGAAGGAGAAGAGGAAAGGGAAACACACATATCAACACATCAAATCCTGATTCCCTACGGTTTCCACACACAGGAACCCTATCCCTATGCTGATGGTAGACAACTCTTCAGTAAACACACTGCTTAGATCCTACCAGCAGGACCCACTGCAGCAGCCCATTCACAGGCATCAGTACCCATTGACAGGCAGAAGGGCCCATAGCACATTCATTGCCATTGTATTGTCTCTCTCTGTTTTGCTTAAGTGATTCCTGGGTAGTGTGGAGCAGTGGAGTAGGGCAGAGAGGAGGAGAGAGGGAGAGGAGGGTAGGGGACAAGGAGGGGAGAATAAGGAACATCTTCCTCCTCCTTTCTTTTGTCATTCCAACTCTCTCTCTCTTTCTCTCCGCTTTTCTTCCTCTGTCTTTAGAGCATGTTATCTTAAAGCATCTGAAGGCCTTTTGAATTGTTCCTCTCTGTACTTCTCTTTGAGTCATACTTCAATCCTTCACACTCTACTTCTCTCCTTCCTCTCATGCCGTTTGATGTTTTCTCTGTCACTGAAGACTCAACTGAAAGACGAAAGTCTAGAAAGATTGAGGTAAATATTAGCTGTCAGCTATCCACAAACTATGTATCTTAGTGCAGACAGATACATACATCTCTTACCATATCACCAAAGTGAATAAAGTCAATATTGACACCTTGAACTTGCAGACTGCAGTCAGTGAGAGGTGTGTGTGTGCATGCGTGTGCATGCGTGTGTGTGTGTGCATGTGTGCCTGTGGGTGTGTGTGCAGTGAAGGGACACACAAAAAAAATCTAGTTGTTTCAACTAAATATGATTAAGTACAGTAAGTGGTTCCACTGACTTTCTTTGTTTACTCAACTTTTTGGTCAGTGTTACCTGAACTTTTAGTTGGCCCAAACTTAGCTGCAACATGAGAAAATGTGGGCAACAAATCTGTCAACTTCAAATGTCTTTGCTCAAATGGACTCATGTGTTGGGACCAGGGTCGTTGTGGAACTGGCAGCGGGTGGAGTTTGTCATGGGGTATGTGTCTTGGTGTCTTGCTCTGTGCGCAGGTGGAGCAGGAAGAGATGTAAACCCGGATGTCCTGGGCCAAGGTGGGCCACCAGTCCTTGGCGGTGAGACAGTCGATAGTACAGGCTATACCTGGGTGACCCGGCACAGGTGCTGTGTGTGCCCAGGCGAGGAGACGGTCCCACACATCAGAGGGCATGTAGGGACAGTGGGCAGGTGAGGGCTCCTGTCCCAGGGCTCGACGGATGTCCGCGTCCACATTCCACATGACAGGAGCCACAATGCAAGACAGGGGAGTAATGGGTGTCACGTTCTCCCTCTGATCCTCTGTGTCATGCACCCGGGACAATGCATCGGACTTGACGTTCTTAGATCCCGGCTGGTAGGAGAGGGTAAAGTCAAACCTGGCAGAGAATAGGGCCCATCTGGCCTGACGCGGGTTCAGCCTCTTCGCTGCTAGAATATAGTCTAGGTTTCCGGTGGTCTGTCCAAACAAGGAATAATTCTGCTCAGCATGGATGGAGTTTAGGCGGCGATCCAGTGCTTTGGGCGAGAACGCTCCCTACTCCAACCTCGGAGGCGTCCACCTCCACGATGAAGGGCAGAGATGGGTCAGGATGAGCCAGAACAGGTGCATTTCTAAAACGCACACAGAAGGCTTTGTTAGCTGTCTAGGACCTCCCTTCAGGAGGGAGGTGAGAGGGGCAACCACTGTGCTTAAACCCCTAATGAAGAACCTGAAATAGTTAGAAAAACATAGGAAGCTCTGCACCGCTTTTATGTTGAATGGAACAGGCCACGACCGTACTGCATTGACCCTCTGTTCTTCCATCTCCACTCCCGCGGTAGATATACGATAGACCAGGAAGGAGACCACCTGCTGGAAGAAAATACATTTCTCTGCCTTGGCGTACAGGTGATGCCCTATCAGCCTCCCCAAAATTGACCTGACATGAGAGACATGTTGCTTGCGTGTAGTGGCGTACACCAAGATGTTGTCTATGTACACCACTACACAGTGACCCAACATGTCTTTAAACACCACGTTAATGAAGAAATGAAACACAAAGAGTGCATTTGTCAGGCCGTAGGGCATTACCCTGTATTCGAAGTGTCCAGTGCTGGTGCTGAAGGCGGTCTTCCATGCATCCCCCTCTCTGATGCGCACCAGGTTGTTGGCACTGCATAAATCCAATTTGGTAAAGTACTGAGCACCGTGCATCTGCTTGATCACAGTGGGTATGAGAGGCAGGGGATAAATTAATTTAACAGTTGCCTTATTCAGTGTCTGGTAATCGATACAAGGGTGGAGACCCGCGTCCTTCTTTTTCATGAAAAAGAAGCCTTGAGCCAGCGCCTTCTGGATGTAGACCTCCATGGCTTCGGTCTCTGCATGCGAGAGAGGGTAGATGTGCCCCCGCGGGAGGGTAGAACCAGGCAGTAGGTTGATAGTGCAGTCCCATGGGCGAAGAGGGGGCAGGCACGAGTCTTTGAAAAAGCCACTTGTATGTCCCGGTATTCCTCCGGGATAGGAGCGTGGGTAGCCTCGTCCGGACTTTTCACGGAGGTTGCACAGATAAACACAGAGTGACGTCTCCCCTGACACTCGTGTGACCAACCCAACAAACTCCTCTCTGTCCTTGATATCCTGGGGTTATGCAACTGTAACCAGGGGAAAACCAAAACTACTGGGTGTTCAGGAGAGTCTAAGATGAGTAAAGGGATGCGTTCATGGTGGTTGTGAGCAACTGCGAGAGAAATGAGAATCGTGGTCTGGCACACCAGCCCTGTTTCTAGGGGATGGTTGTCTGGGCATGGACTGGGATAGGGGGTTGTAAAGGGACTAGAGGAATGCATAATGATAAGGCCACTGACCAGTCTAGGAAATTGCCTGCAGAACCTGAGTCCACTAGGGAAGGACTCAGTGGGGGGCCAGGAGAGTCCAGGAAGGTGACAGGAAGGAGGATGGGCTGGGTGGACAGAGAGTAGCAAGGCACATCCATGCCTACCTGGGAAGGTGCATGAACGCTCCTCTTCCTGTTGCTTCCTCACCTGGTTCTCCTTCTGGGGAGAAACCCGAACCCGCGGGATGGGCGATGACGGGCACGCAGGAGACTATCCAGGTGGATGGCCATGGCGATGAGCTGGTCCAGCATGAAGTCCTCATTGCGACAGGCCAGCTCGGTCTGAACGCCTGTCTGTAGCCCGCTGCAGAATACTGTCAACAGGGCCTGGTCGTTCCAGCCAGTAGACGCAGCCACCTTCAGGAAATCCAGATCGTACTTAGAGACGCTGTCCTGGACCCCTGGCAAAGATGGAGGAGACGCTCGCCTACGTCTCGGCCCTCTGTAGGGTGGTCCAAAATGGCACGGAATAGTTGGGTGAAGCGCACATAGGACTGCACTTCTAGACCATTCCTCTCCCACAGGGCATGGGCCCACTCCAATGACCGGCCTGTCAGCACCAAGATCACCAAGGCCACCTTATACCTCTCTGAGGCTATCCCAGCATGACGTGTATGATGGAGGTAACACTGCAGGAGAAACCCCCTACAGTGAGCTGGGGTGCCGTCAAACAGCTCCGGGAGGGGCAGGTGGATGTTGCTGATCGGTACCCCTTGCCATGTGGTACATCCTGGTAATCCGTCTGGCCCTGGGCCTTGTGAATGTTGACCTGTTTAACCTTTTCACACATACCAACAAATGGGTGTGATCATTCTATGGTGGTCCCTGCAGCGTACACTCAAATCGGTGTGATTAGAACACTTATGTAGAACGTCCAGTTTCAATAGACGCAATTGTCAGAATTTGAGCAAGCCACACAGTTTTTTTACAGACACATTTTGCACAAACACAGTCCTTAATGTGACCAGTGTATTTTTCAGTATAATGTTCAGCCATTCACAGCAGTGGTGACAGCATACACAATCATCCAAACCGGAAAATGTAGGCTACAATAGTAGCGTTTACTGAGGAACGACAAGCATCAACGTTGTATACAAAATAAGTTAGAAACATTTTGAAAACACACACAAAATAGCACAAGTGCTTAGGAGTCCGTAAAACGGCAGCCATCCTCTCCGATTTCACCTGCATTGCTAACACTTTGCTATTCAAAGTAAATCTCAGCTGTGTTACAGTACACTCAAGAAAAACAGTTGTATAGTGATAACGGGGTAACATTGACACAGAGTAATATGCCATAGAAGTAAATCAAATCAATGATGCGAGAATAGTCAGATTAACTGATACTTAACGCAGACATGGTGGCGTTGCAGGAAGATCAGAATGCCAAGAACCAATAGGTTGTGAGTTCACATCCCAGTTGGGGAAGTTAATAATACTTACTGTTTAAATTAACATATTCATGTATGTCAAATATGTAAGTTGAAAACAT